>NC_048236.1:12981111-12984309 GCF_002007445.2 Ailuropoda melanoleuca
CAGTCAAAACTAGAGGCTCTGACGGCCAGGGTCACCGAGGCAGAGGAACGCGTTAGCGAATTGGAGGATGGGTTAGTAGAAGAAAAAACGAAAATAGAAGCTGGTCTTAAAAAAATCCACGCCCACGAATGTAGATTACGGGAGATTACTGACTCTATGAAACGATCCAATGTCAGAATCATCGGCATCCCTGAAGGGGTGGAGAAAAACAGAGGTCTAGAAGAGATATTTGAACAAATTGTAGCTGAAAACTTCCCTAATCTAGCAAGGGAAACAAGCATTCGTGTCCAAGAGGCAGAGAGGACCCCATCCAAGCTCAACCAGGACAAACCTACGCCACGGCATGTCATAGTGCAATTCGCAAATATTAGATCCAAGGATACAGTATTGAAAGCGGCCAGGGCAAAGAAATTTCTCACGTACCAAGGCAAAGGTATCAGGATTACGTCAGACCTGTCTACAGAGACCTGGAATGAGAGAAAGGCTTGGGGGGGCATTTTTAAAGCTCTTTCAGAGAAAAACATGCAGCCAAGGATCCTTTATCCAGCAAAGCTGTCATTCAGAATTGATGGAGAAATAAAGACGTTCCAAAATCGCCAATCATTAACCAATTTCGTAACCACGAAACCAGCCCTACAGGAGATATTAAGGGGGGCTCTATAAAGGTAAAAAGGCCCCAAGAGTGATACAGAGCAGCAAGTCACAACCGATACAAAGACTTTAAAGAGAAATGGCATCATTAAAATCATATCTGTCAATAATCTCTATCAATCTAAATGGCTTAAACTCTCCCATAAAACGCCACAGGGTTGCAGATTGGATAAAAAGACATGACCCATCCATTTGCTGTCTACAAGAGACTCATTTTGAACCCAAAGATGCATTCAGACTTAGAGTAAGGGGATGGAGTACCATCTTCCACGCAAATGGACCTCAAAAGAAAGCTGGAGTAGCAATTCTCATATCAGATAGACTGGATTTTAAACTAGAGGCCATAGAGAGAGATACAGAAGGGCACTATATTATTCTTAAAGGAAGTATTCAACAAGTGGATATGACAATTATTAATATATATGCCCCCAACAGGGGAGCAGCAAGATACACAAGCCAACTCTTAACCAAAATAAAGAGACATATAGATAAGAACACAGTAATAGTAGGGGACCTCAACACCCCACTATCAGAAATAGACAGAACACCCTGGCAAAAACTAAGCAAAGAATCAAAGGCTTTGAATGCCATACTCGACGAGTTGGACCTCATAGATATATATAGAACACTACACCCCAGAACCAAAGAATACTCATTCTATTCAAATGCCCATGGAACATTCTCAAGAATAGATCATGCTCTGGGACACAAAACAGGTCTCAGCCAATACCAAAAGATTGAAATTATCCCCTGCATATTCTCAGACCACAACGCTCTGAAATTGGAACTCAACCACAAGGAAAAACCTGGAAGAAACTCAAACACTTGGAGGCTAAGAACCATCCTGCTCAAGAATGACTCGATAAACCAGGAAATCAAAAAACAAATTAAACAATTTATGGAGACCAACGAGAATGAATACACAACGGTCCAAAACCTATGGGATACTGCAAAGGCAGTCCTAAGGGGGAAATACATAGCCATCCAAGCCTCACTCAAAAGAATAGAAAAATCTAAAATGCAGTTTCTATATTCTCACCTCAAGAAACTGGAACAGCAACAGAGGGACAGGCCTAACCCACTGACAAGGAAGGAGTTGACCAAGATTAGAGCAGAAATCAATGAATTAGAGACCAGAACCACAGTAGAGCAGATCAACAGGACTAGAAGCTGGTTCTTTGAGAGAATCCATAAAATTGATAGACCACTGGCAAAACTTGTCCAAAAACAAAGAGAAAGGACTGAGATTATTAAAATTATGACTGAAAAGGGAGAGGTCACGACCAGCACCATTGAAATTGCAAGGATTATTAGAAACTTTTATCAACAGCTATATGCCAAAAAACTAAACAATCTGGAAGAGATGGAGGCCTTCCTGGAAACCTATAAACTACCAAGACTGAAACAGGAAGAAATAGATTTCTTAAATAGGCCAATTAACTGTGAAGAGATTGAGTCAGTGATAAACAACCTTCCAAATGACAAAACTCCAGGCCCGGACGGTTTTCCTGGGGAATTCTACCAAACATTCAAAGAAGAAATAATACCTATTCTCCTAAAGCTATTTCAAAAAATAGAAACAGAAGGAAAGCTACCAAACTCATTCTATGAGGCTAATATTACCTTGATCCCCAAACCAGGCAAAGACCCCCTCAAAAAGGAGAATTACAGACCGATTTCTCTAATGAATATGGATGCCAAAATCCTCAACAAGATCCTTGCTAATAGAATCCAACAGTACATTAAAAGGATTATCCATCATGACCAAGTGGGATTCATACCTGGGATGCAAGCATGGTTCAACACTCGCAAATCAATCAATGTGATGGTGATATATCAACAAGAAAAGACTCAGGACCATATGATGCTCTCAATTGATGCAGAAAAAGCATTTGACAAAATACAGCATCCTTTCCTGATTAAAACCCTTCAGAGTGTAGGAATAGAGGGTACATTTCTCAATCTCATAAAAGCCATCTATGAAAAGCCTACTGCAAGCATTATTCTCAATGGGGAAAAGCTGGAAGCCTTTCCCTTAAGATCAGGAACACGACAAGGATGCCCACTCTCGCCACTATTATTCAACATAGTACTAGAAGTCCTTGCAACAGCAATCAGAAGACAAAAAGGGATCAAAGGTATCCAAATCGGCAAAGAAGAAGTCAAACTGTCTCTCTTTGCAGATGACATGATACTCTATATGGAAAACCCAAAGGAATCCACTCCCAAACTATTAGAAGTTATAGAACAATTCAGTAAGGTGGCAGGATACAAAATCAATGCCCAGAAATCAGTTGCATTTCTATACACGAATAACGAGACTGAAGAAAGAGAAATTAGGGAATCCATCCCATTTACAATAGCACCAAAAACCATACGTTACCTTGGAATTAACTTAGCCAGAGACGTAAAGGATCTATATTCTAGAAACTATAAATTGCTCTTGAAAGACTTTGAGGAAGACACAAAAAGATGGAAAAATATTCCAGGCTCATGGATCGGAAGAATTAACATAGTTAAAATGTCCATGCTACCCAGAGCAATCTA
>NC_048236.1:12984450-12984724 GCF_002007445.2 Ailuropoda melanoleuca
TGTTGAAAAGGAAAAACAAAGCTGGGGGCATCACAATGCCGGATTTCGAGCTGTACTACAAAGCTGTGATCACAAAGACAGCATGGTACTGGCACAAAAACAGACACATAGACCAACGGAACAGAATACAGAACCCAGAAATGGACCCTCGGCTCTTTGGGCAACTAATCTTTGAAAAAGTAGGAAAAAACATCCAGTGGAAAAAAGACAGTCTCTTCAATAAATGGTGCTGGGAAAATTGGACAGCTACATGCAAAAGAATGAAACTTGACCA
>NC_048236.1:12984768-13072549 GCF_002007445.2 Ailuropoda melanoleuca
GACCTCAATGTGAGACAGGAATCCATCAAAATCATAGAGGAGAACATAGGCAGCAACCTCTACGACATCGGCCGCAGCAGCCTCTTTCATGACACATCTCCAAAGGCAAGAGAAACAAAAGATAAAATGAACTTATGGGACTTCATCAAGATAAAAAGCTTCTGCACAGCCAAGGAAACAGTCAAAAAAACTATATTTGCAAATGATGCTACAGATAAAAGTCTGGTATCCAAGATCTACAACGAAGTTCTCAAACTTAATACGGAAGAAACAAATAAATCATAAAATAGGCAGAAAATATGAACAGACACTTTTCCAATGATGACATACAAATGGCTAACAGACACATGAAAAAATGTTCAAAATCATTAGCCATCAGGGAAATTCAAATCAAAACCACACTAAGATACCACCTTACGCCAGTTAGAATGGCAAAAATTGACAAGGCAAGAAACAACAATTGCTGGAGAGGATGTGGAGAAAGGGGATCCCTCCTACATTGTTGGTGGGAATGCAAGTTGGNAGAAAGGGGATCCCTCCTATATTGCTGGTGGGAATGCAAGTTGGCACAGCCACTCTGGAAATCAGTGTGGCGGTCCCTTAAAAAGTTAAAAATTGAGCTACCCTATGACCCAGCCACTGCACTACTGGGTATTTACCCCAAAGATACAGACGTAGTGAAGAGAAGGGCCATATGAACCCCAATGTTCATAGCATCATTGTCCACAATAGCCAAATCATGGAAGGAACCGAGATGCCCTTCAACAGATGACTTGATTAAGAAGTTGTGGTTCATATATACAATGGAATATTACTCAGCTATCAGAAAGAACGAGTTCTCAACATTTGCTGCAACATGGACGGCACTGGANTATGCTAAATGAATATGTCAAGCAGAGAAAGACAATTATCATATGATTTCTCTCATTTATGAAACATAAGAACTAGGAAGATTGGTAGGGGAAGAAAGAGATAAAGAAAGGGGGGGTAATCAGAAGGGGGAATGAAACATGAGAGACTATGGACTCTAAGAAACAAACTGAGGACCTAAGGGGGGAGGAGGTGGGGGAATGGGATAGACTGGTGACGGGTAGTAAGGAGGGCACGTATTGCATGGCTCCCTGGGTGTTATATGCAACTAATGAATCATCGAACTTTACATCGGAAACCGGGGATGTACTGTATGGTGACTAACATAATATAATAAAAAAACATTAAAATAAAAAAAAAATTAGAATACCACTCCTAATTTCAAGCAAAGTTACTACTAGTTTTAGGGCACTGTAATGAAATCTAAAACAACACTCTTATTGAACAGTAATGTTAATCGATATTACTAACACTTATGTCTACACACAGCATGTTTAAACATTAAAAACATCAGAAATATTAGAAATAAGTATTTATTAGAAACATTAGAAACATTCTGATAACAAATTAATAAACTGCTTCTCTAACCAATCTATAGATTTCATTAAAATGTGCATCAAAAAACAGCATGAAGGGCACAAAACAAATTTTAATCTTTCAGAAATATAGGTCATATTGACCTGTGTGCTATTATTTCATTCCACATGTAAATTAACAAAAATGTGAATGAATGAAATAGTGATTTAACAGATGTTTCAATCAGTAAAACTAAAAAATGAATAGAGATGATAATAACAAAATTCCCAGGTCATGAAAGCTAAACTTTGATAATCACTAAGATACGTGAGTAAAATTATGATAAATACATTAATTTGATTACAACAAATCAGTACTTTTTCAAAACAGTCACAGTATAATGAGGTCATTTAATAAGAAGTAGCGTTCTGTCTAAATTTAGTCAATAAAGACAGTTATGTGTAGAGCTTTAGAAAATCCTGATAGGATATAATTATATTACAATGAATAAAACAAGTTTCAATTAAAGGTATAAAGTTCTTGTCTTATTATTATTATTATTATTATTTTACTCTTAGGAAGCTTATGCTATACTTCAATCTGGATGTTATTTTAACACCTAAAGTTTAAACTATAATTCAAACAATAATGGAATGATGCCTTTACAGCAATATTTTGACATTTTAATGAAACCTTTCTATGTCTGGTTTGATTTAACATATTTTAAAGATTTTGCTGTGACTTTTCATTTAAGATCATAAAAATCCCCATAATTTGGTTGAAAACATACTTTGCTATCATCTGGCTACAGTCTGGAAATGGCAATACCTATGTTTATCTGGCCAACAATACCGTCTATGCCATGGTTAATCAATTTCTTAGGAATCCACATTTATATATGGATTCAAATAACAGCATTTTTGTAACACTTTGCAAGGGTATTAAAGATGTGCAAAAGTTCATAAAGATTAGAGTGTAAGAGTCATATAGTTTATAGAGATTTTATTTGCTACCGTCATGGGGTAAATTTAGACACCCTCCATTATATATATTTAGACATAATATTCTGTCATTTACTAATTTTACTAATATTTTGTCATTATTTGAATACTATAACCTCTCCTAAATACATAGCGTCCTCATCCAAATTTCCTGAGTTTATTGGGATTTCAAGATAATGCACAAGTCATAATCAATGACAAAGGGTTTCTCATAAACTAAATGAGAGAAAGAACATTAGAAGTTTCAATTATATTTTGTACACAATTAAATTTACATTGATGGGATACCAAAGTTAATTTTAAAATGTCCTAAGACCTTAAAAAATAATTTTTAAAATTCATTTCAATATTGGAGTACTGATTCGATATTTTATATACTTACTACATATTTAACCTGGCATAGATAAACGAAGCAGCACAGCTCATACGCAAAGAGTATGCAGACCAGCAGGGAAGATGTGTGTGTATGTGTGTACATACCAAACCACAAAATACAAATGTCATGGGATCGGGAGTTTTATGGAGCACAGATAAGAAAGCATTTTTCTTGGTAAACTAAACTAGAATAATGAGACAAATATTTAAGCTACACTTTGTCTAGGCTAAATGTAAATAACTGAGGGGCCTGTTTTTTAACAGAGGATATTATTCATAAGGGTTTAATGAAGCCAAACTATACATAGAACTTGAAACTATTCAAAAATATTCATAGAACAAGATTGTTCACATATATGTACAGATACATTTTCTATGATAAAGTGAACTTTCTATGCACTAAAAAGGAAAGGTTTAATAAGCCTAAACTTAAAACATACTTTTTTATTAAAATTCTTCAGATAATTATGGGGATAAATATTTAATTGAATCTTTTTTTAAAAAAAACCACACAATTCTTTCATTTTCAGGTCCAATAAAAGTAAAAATATCTATTATTCTTGATCTCTTCCAAATAACAGCTGATAGAGAAAATAGAATATTCACTAAGTAAATTCTGTTCAGTTCCCACTGAACATATGTTGTCTGAGATGTTCAATAAAGTGAAATATTTATAATTAATTTTAGATAAAAGTGCACAAAAAACTAAGGTTCTATTTTTTTTTTTTTAGAAGAACTGACTTCTATTCACTTAACACTGATTAACATTTTTTCCTTTTCCCAGAACAAATGCAATCACAAAGATAACACATGGTATAGGCCTTTAAGTTCCAGGCTGCATTATAAAACTTTTTATGGAAGTCTCACATACACTGATGACATATAAAATTGCTACATTTATTATTTTAACACAATAAGAGTTTAGTCACTAACAAGACTGCGAAATACGTAAGAGGAGTTTAATTGTTTTGTATCACCATGGAAATTGTTCAATGCATCTCTGTGGCTCTGTTGAAGGTGAGGAGATTGTACTGTGTTATGGGGTGGAAATATTAAGAATTCAACTTAGCGTTGTGTTCTTAAATGGCTAAAGTGTTTAGAGTAGAATCTAAAATTAATGTGAGGGAAAAAATAGTTAGAAACTCCATCTTTACAGTGCTATCTGCAAAGTGGTATCTGCCAAATTATACTTCTTGACCACCTCTTACAACTGGATATTATAACCTAAATATGGAACTCTACTCTTACTCCTTTTCTATCTGCCCTGGTACAGCCAATATGACCAAGTCAAGCACCATCGATGGGCGAGGATTACCCATTGTCCCTTCCTTCACTCCAATCACCTACTAAAGGACTCAAATTATTTCTTCCCTTTCACTCTGACAAGACTGCTGCACCTGATTTCTTCTCATGGTATATTAAGAGGGAAACTGAGAAGTTCTAGGAAAAAGAGGACAAGATAGAAAATGTAAATAATCAAAATAGCAATAGAGTTGGAGGAAAACAGGATGGGGTGTGAGAGAGATGTCTTGGTGGCAAGATGCTTTTACTGCTCTGGAGCAGTGAACAAACATAAGAAGAGAAGACAGAAGGGCAATTTTACAAAATGTTGCTTTCATCTCTACAGTGGGTCTCCTGTAATGGTCTTCAAGTAATGCACATATAAAGCCTGGAACACCATTTAGTTCTTTTACATTGCTATATTATATTTCTTTATGCATGCATTCAGGCACAAACTTTGCCACTAGGGAGAGCTCATGATTGTTGTGCTCTTCAAGAATATTGGTATAAATATTCTCATATATTTAAAATACATAAAATACATTATATAACACATAGTATTTGGTTATACCTCCTATTAAAACTGTTACTCTAGAGTTAGGCGAAAAGTCCATATTCACCATGTCCTACAATACCTGGCACCAGAAATATGTAAATATTTGAGGAGAAACAGGTTTCAAAATGTATAGAACAAGAAGCTAGTATATAGAAAATTCTGCTAAACATTTTATGTGTAGAATTGTAAGTGACTGAATCAATTTTCATCAATGTCAAATTAAATGGAAGTTGTTTCTTATCAGAAATAAATGCAATATGCAGTATATAAAATTACAAGTACATCATTCATATTTTTGTTTCTATCTTCTACAAAATCACAGTATAGAATATATATCAAAATTCTTCATTGTGAAGGGCACAAAACTATAGTAATTCTTCTGAAATAGTATATCCGTTTATAAGGTTACACATCACAAAGTGTTAGATACAATGTAAAAAAACATTACCAAAAATGTATTACTAAATTGAGATACATTCTGCTAACCTACCAAAAACAAAACAAAAAACAAAACCTTAACACCACAAGAGAAAAGACTGGATTATCTTTCTAGCTTCTCCACAGAGATATTATAAAGTGCTATTACGAGAAAGAGCCAAACTAAGAATATGCAGTCAAAAAATACAGGAAAAAATGAAGAAATAGAAAATCACAACAGATCTACAACTAGCAATGAGACTGAATCAGTAAAACTGAACAAAAGAAAGTATAGGACTAGATGATTTCTATCAAACATTTAAAGAAATCTTAATGCCAATCCTTCTTCCAATTCTTCCAAAAAATTCAAGAGGAAGGAATACTTCCAAACTCATTTTGTAAGACTATGCAGTAGCAGCTGGTCTTAAAAGACTTTGATACCAGAATGAGACAAGACACTACAAGAAAAAAAAACTACAGAGCAATATTCCTAATGAACACCGAGGAAACAATCCTCCACAAAATACTAGCAAACCGAATAGGATGTGTAAAGGATCATACAGACTCAAGCAGACTCTGAGCTGGGTGCAGAGCCAGACATGAAGCTTGATCTCATGACCCTGAGATCGTGACCTAAGCCGAAATCAAGTCAGATGTTTAACTGACTGAACCACCCAGGTACTCCACAGATAACATGACCTTAAATGTAGAAAAATCTGACTCCACATAAACAAAACCAAAACAAACCTCTTAGAATTTAAAAATTCAGTAAAGCTACAGGATACAAAATCAGCATACAAAAATCAGTTGCACAAAACCAGACACGAACATCAGTAGAACAGAATAGACAACCCAGAAATGGACCCTAAACCCTATGGCCAATTAATCTTCAAAAAGCAGGAAAGAATATCTAATGGAAAAATGACAATCTCTTCAACAAATGGTGTTGGGAAAATTGGACAGCCACATGCAGAAGAATGAAATTGGACCACTTTCTTACACCATACACAAAAATAAACTCAAAATGGATGAAAGACCTCAATGTGAGACAGGAATCCATCAAAATCCTAGAGGAGAACACAGGCAGCAACCTCTGTGACCTCAGACGCAGCAACTCCTTACTAGACACATCTCCAAAGGCAAGGGAAACAAAAGCAAAAATGAACTATTGGGACTTCATCAGGATAAAAAGTTTTTTCACAGCAAAGGAAAGAGTCCACAAAAATAAAAGACAACCTGCAGAATGGAAAAAGATATTTGCAAATGACTTATCAGATAAAGGGCTAGTATCCAAAATCTACAAAGAACTTACCAAACTCAACACCCACAAAAACAAATAATCAGGTCAAGAAATGGGGAGAAGGGGTGCCTGGGTGGCACAGCGGTTAAGCGTCTGCCTTCGGCTCAGGGCGTGATCCCGGCGTTATGGGATCGAACCCCACATCAGGCTCTTCCGCTATGAGCCTGCCTCTTCCTCTCCCACTCCCCCTGCTTGCATTCCCTCTCTTGCTGGCTATCTCTATCTCTGTCGAATAAATAAATTAAATCTTTAAAAAAAAAAAAAAGAAATGGGGAGAAGACATGAACAGTCATATCTCCAAAAAAGACATACAAATAGCCAACAGACATATGAAAAACTCAACATCACTCAGCATCAGGGAAATAAAAATCAAAACCACAATGAGATACCACCTCACATCAGTCAGAATGGCTAAAATTAACAGGCCAGGAAACAGCAGATGTTGGTGAGGATGTGGAGAAAGGGGAACCCTCTTACACTGTTGGTGAGAATGCAAACTGGTGCAGCTACTCTTGAAAACAATATGGAGGTTCCTCAAGATGTTAAAAATAGAGCTACCCTATGATCCAGCAATTAAATTACTAGGTATTTACCCAAAGGATACAAACATAGTGATTTGAAAGGGCACATGACCCCCTATGTTTGTAGCAGTAATGTCCAAAATAGCCAAACTATGGAAAGAGCCCACATGTCCACTGACAGATGAATTGCTAAAGAAGATGTGGTGTACACACAAACACACACACAGAATATTACTCAGCCATCAAAAAGAATGAAATCTTGTCATTTGCCACAACGTGGATGGAACCAGAGGGTATTATGCTAAGAAAAATAAGTCAGAGAAAGACAAATACCATATGATTTCACTCCCATGTTGAATTTAAGGGGAAAAAAATCAACATAGAGGAAGGGAAGAAAAAATAAGATAAAACCAGAGAGGGAGGCAAACCATAAGAGACTCTTAATTATGGAAACAAACTGAGGGCTGCTGGAGGGGAGGTTGGTTGGGGGATGGGGTAATTGGATGATGGGCATTAAGGAGGGCACCTGATGTCATGAGCACTGGGTGTTATATGCAACTCATGAATCACTAAATTCTACCCCTGAAACTAATAATATACTATATTTTAAGTAAATTGAACTTAAATAAAAATTGTTTAAAAATCAATTTCATTTCTATACACTAACAACAAACCATCCAAAGAGGAAATTAAGAAGACAATCTCATTTACAATAATATCAAAAAAAATAAAATATGTAAGAACTAAGTTAACCAAGGAGGTGGAAGAATTATGCATGAAAACTATAAAACATTAATGAAAGAAATTAAAGAAGCTAGAAACAAACAGAAAGACATCCCATGTTCATGGATTCCAAGACTTAGTGCTGTGAAAATGTCCACACTACACCAAGTGATCTATAAATTAAAGATGCAATCCCTAGCAAAATTTCAATGCCATTTTTTTACTGAAAAAAAAAAATCCTAACATTTATATGAAACCACAAAGAAGCCCAAATAGCCAAATTAATCTTGAGAAAGAAAAATAAAGCTGGATGTATTATACTTCCTGATTTCAAAATATATTTCAAAGCTACAGTAACTAAAACGGCATGGAAGACAGACATATAAACCAATGGAACAGAATAGAGAGCCCAGAAATAAACTGATGCATATACGTTCAATTGATCTTTGACAGGAATGCCAAAAATTCACAATGGGGAAAAGACAATCTCTTCAATAAATGGTGCTGGAAAAACTAGATACCAACATGTAAAAGAGTGAAATTGGATGATGATCTTATACCATACACAAAAATGAACCCAAAATGGACTAAAATCTAAGATTTGGAACCGTAAAACTCTTAAGGGGGGGAAAAAAAGAAAAAAGCTTTATAGCACTAATCTTGGCAATGACTTATCGTAAATGACACCAAAAAGACAGCCAACAAAAGCAAAAACCAACAAATGGGACTACACAAAACCAAAAAGCTTTTGCACAGCAAAGAAAACAGGGGAGTGGAAAGGCAACTTACAAACTGAGAGAAAATATTTGCAAACCATGTATCAGAGAAAAGATTAATATCCAAAATATAGAAGGCATGCTGCTACCCTTATAGCAAAAATAACTCAATTAAAAAATGGGCAAAGAATTTGAATAGACATATTTCCAAATAAGACAAACAAATGGCCAACAGATATATGAAAACACGCTCAATATCAGGAAACCCAAATCAAAACTACAATAAGATAATTACTTTACACCTGTTAGCATGGCCAGTATGAAAAACACAGAAGATAACAAGTGTCGGCAAGGAAGGATGTGGAGTAAATGGAACTCTCGCACACTGTTGGTGAAAATGTAAAACGTCATAGCCACTATGGAAAACAGTGTGAAAGTGCCACAAAAAATTAAAAACAGAAATAGTCTATGTTCTAGCAATCCTACCTCTAAGTATTTATCCATAAGAATTAAAATCAGAATCTCAAACAAGTATCTTCATTCCCAAATCAGAGCAGCATTATTCACAATATCCAAGATGTGGAAATAATCTAAGTCTCCATAGATGAATGAATGGATAAGAAAATGTGGCATAAACCAACAACAAAATATTAAAAAAAGCAAATTCTGCCAAACACAACAACACAGATGAACCTTGAGTTCATTATGCTAAATGAAATAACCCAATTGTAGAATGGTAAATACTGCATAATTCGACTTATATGAGATATCTATAATATAGTCAAATACATAGAAGCACAGAGTACGATGGTGATTGTGAGGGGCTGAGGGGAAAGAGAAAGGGGGTGTTGTTATTCAGTGGATACAGTTTTAGTTATGCAAGATGGTTAAGTTCTGAATGTGATGTACAACATTCTACCTATATTTAGCAATACTGTATGGTACCCTGAAAAATTTAAGGGGTAGATCTCATGTTAAGTTTCCTTCCCATTAAAAAAAAAGTATTATGATGTAACCTCAGACATTTATTTTTTAAAATACTTTTCCTTAATTTTGAGGTAACTTTGATACTTGATAACTTCTAAAGCTTTACAATTTCATGAGGTTTTTTGCTCATTCAAAATTAATTGACAATTTTACTACCTAATTTTATACTTGACATTACACACTCTTTTTTCTAAATGAGGGTCCTTCAGTTGATACCTTCAAATTCAGAAGTTCCCTACAAGTGGTTAGCCTATGTCCCCTAGTGATTCCCAGATCTCAGAATGAGAAAGATGGCCCTGAATGGTCCAAATATTATCAGTTAGCAATAACACAATTACTTCACATTTAGACTTATGAGACCTACATGCTGGCCAACTACTCTCAATACTGAATGACCTCAGTCACCAGATCATACTTTGCACTTGACTAAAATCACAGTCCTTGAAGAGGAAGGCAATTGAGCCATACACACCTAATGTTTGTTCACTGGAAAACTGCATATTCCCTAGTTCAAATGTTTGTGATAAGGGACCTTGACAGAGGCAACAAGGATAAACTTGACAGCATTTCAGAAGCATCAAACAGAAAGTAAATTTACCAAGAGGAGAAGAAGGGGAATAGATTATAATAGGATGGGTTCTTTGGGTAGCATGATTAACATTGATGTTTCATGGAAATGAAAAAGATCCTAAACAGAGTAAAAGTTGGGTCAGAACACTGACCCCACCATCATTCAAAGAAAGCTTTGTCATTGTCAGCATGGATGCCTCCTTCATCCTGACCCATATACTTTATCTTTGCTCATGCAAGCCAGGCACACACTGTGATACGGAATTAGGAGACTAAACAGAGATATACAGAACCTAAGAAGCATAAAGAAAAAAACTCATTGAGAGAACAAGAGACTCAAACATATGTGGTGTATAGGACATTTGGAGAGGTAAGGAAAGTGAATTTTCAAACTCCAATAGTAGGATACAAATTAGGTCCCTTTCAATTTTCTATGTGATGCAAAAGTGAAGACTAAAAGGACAATTGTTTTGACATTCTGATTGTATATATGCAAGTCATTGCCAACCCATGATCCTGTGGGGCCCTCAATTCTATTTTAATTACATCCAACTGAAAGAATTAAGACCCTTCCTCTTGTTAGCTATGCTCTATGTAGACACAGACTTACTGAGAAACAGGTCTGGAAATCTCCTAGAAAACCCATTCCCACCAGCAGGAATATGGGCATGGTCTGTAGCACCTACTGCAAGGTCCAGTGCTTCTCAAACACCAACATCTGAAGACTGCCTGGGTCAGAATTATCTGGGATGGTTTATAAAATGCCAATTTCTGTATTTCATGGCAGCACCAATGAATCAAAATTTCTGAGAGCATAAACTGTAAATGTACATGTTGGAGAAGTTCCTTGGTTGATTTATATGCACAGTCTAGAGGAGTCTGAAACTCCATCCTAGAGCGAAGAAGCAAAATTTTAAGAGTTTCTCCTTCAATTCACATAGACCCAATGGAATAAGATTTTTCTTTTGCTTTCTACGAGCATCACCATTGTCCAGAATGCTGTGTTTAGGTCACACCACCCCAACTTATTCAACTCCAGAGAACTGGTGTCACCTTAGATTAGACACCCATGACCACTATACAGCTGAGGACAGCGCTGTATCACAGATACTCATTCCTTGGCTAGAACCCTGTTCTCCTCGATTACCCAACATTAGCAGCAACATGGACGGTACTGGAGGAGATCATGTTAAGTGAAATAAGTCAAGCAGAGAAAGACAATTATCATACGGTTTCACTCATTTGTGGAACATACGCAATAGCAATGAGACCGGTAGGAGAAGGAAGGGAAGAATGAAAGGGGGTAAACAGAAGGGGGAATGAACCACGAGAGACTAGGGACTCTGGGAAACAAACTGAGGGTATCACAGAGGAGGGGGTGGGGGATTGGGCTGGGCCGGTGATGGGTGTTAAGGAAGGCACATACTGCATGGAGCGCTTGGGTGTTATACGCAAACAATGAATCAGGGAACACTACATCAAAAACAAAGGATGTACTGTATGGTGACTAACAAAACATAACAAAAAATTAAAAAAACAAAAAACAAAAAACCTGTTCCCTCTCCCCATTGTTGAGATTTCAGAATAGTTTCCAGCTAAGCCCTTGAAGGTTTTGAGAACTCCAGGATCCTGTTTTTCCTTAATAGCTCATCTAGTTCTTGTTGAAGTGCTCCCAAATTTCCTCTAGCCATAGCAAAATGTTTGCAATACTATGTCAAGCTGCTTTGCCTCTCTGATCCTTTGCATGTACCATTACATATGCCTGAAAATCATTTCTCCCTTTTTCATCGAGTTCATTTATTTCATCCAATATTCAGCTCAAAAACTCCTGACATTTTCAACAACTAGCTTGATTCATGTGTCTCTATTATCTCCATAGCTATGTGTGTATATAATAACATCACTCTCATCACATTTTGTATTTGTTTTATGTGCTTCTCTCCCCGACTAAATTATTAGCTCCTTGAAGACTCTGCATAAAAGGCATTTAATAAATCATTGTTTAAATGAACTGAAATTTCTCTTTCTTGCCATTTACTCTGTTTTGAATTCAACCCATCTTGAACCATGATTCTTTTTTTCTACTAATTCTTTTAAGATTTTACCATTAGCAATGACGGTGATAATGATAAAAACATTTGTTTTATGCCAGTCTATATGTTAGGGCTGTGTGTGCTGAATTCCTTATTTGCATTATCTATTTAAACGTTTTTAACAATCCAGTGAGAGGAATGATTTTTGTAGAAGATAACTAGAGATGTTAAGGATGAGGAAGATTACCCAGCTAGTGACAGAGCGCTGGGATGGGACCCAAGTCTACCTGACTGTAAAGCACATTCCCTAATACCTCTTTGATAAATATAACTCCTATATCTTCTATTGTCTTTATCTTTTATCTTAGTCATTGCTAAAGATTTCATGTGTCACAACATCAAAGGAAAAGCTCCTAGAAAGATCCCACCCTCAAGCTAAACAATTCGGGTGGGAACGCATGGTTTAGTTATCTAAACCAGTGCCTCCTAAACTAGATTCACCATCAGATTGGAAGTACTGAAAAAAATACAGATTTCTTGGACCCATCTGTACAGATTGATTCTGTTCTGCTGTAAGACCCAGGAATCTGTAGTCCCAAAACTTCTCAGGAGCTGCTAGACATCAACAAGACAGAATCACAGCAGATTCATTCATGAAGCCTATTGCTGGCTTCTGCTCAAGGAAGGCAAATCAGTGCATTTGAGGCTCCCGCTCCTGCTTCAATAAAGAAGATTCATTTTATTTTTATTTAGAAGCAAATGCAGGTTATGTGGATCTAAAATGACTGCAATATAAGAGGAAGCTTCTTTAAGAAAAACACAAAAATATCTAACTTTTATAACTTTCACTGAAATATATGACCAGGTAAGTACGTTGCTAGGGCGCCTCCCAGGGCCTTGGGAGGGATCTATACAAACATTTTAAGGTAGTTTCCGGTCTGTAGCACACATTGAGGTTCTAAATAATGTTTTAACCAGGGTGAAAAAAATTTATTGGATAAAAAATAACTATTAGTCTGGAAATTACCAACCTTGGTGAAATTTCTTACTATGCTCTTAACAATATCCAGGTAGTTAAGGATCTTCCTGAAATACATATTCTTGGTTTCTTATAGTATTCCTTTTCCTTACCACTTCAGGAAAAAACAAAATAAAACAAAACAAAAACTATTAAGAAAGTAATGAGATCAGTCTGGAAATGTCTTATTCTTGGTATATCCATAATATCTGAGTCTATCTATGTTTATAAATTCTCTGCTTAATAAACCATTGTAAACTCTGCCAGGAAATAGACTTAAACTCATGGACTTATAACCCTCATTTTTCCCTGCTTGCTAATGTAGTCTGCTGAATCATTTTTAAAAATATTTTTGGAGGATTTTTTGTTTTTGTTTGCCCCAATACCACCACCATCGCCCAAAACATCATTCACCTAAGTTCAAAATAAGCAAGCAGTGTCAGAAGGCATTTGCCTATCATCTCCACTGGCTAGATGAGACATAACTGATGGTATTACTTTCCATATGCAGGAGTGTAGCAGAAAAGACGGGTACAAAATGTACAATTTCTTCAACACATGCCATCGATTACTATAAAAATGTTAATAATGTGGTTTCAGACACTATAACTCAAAACTCAATTTGAGCAGTAACTCCTCTTAAACCTAATACATTTGTAATTTCAGTAATGAGAAAAAATGAGACTAGAGCTCTTCCTGACAATTCTGAGTGAAAATGCTCTATCCAGCTATGAATAGCATTGTAGCCTGGGTACTATAACCCTGTCTCATTCACAGACTCTTTGCACAAACCCCATATATCTTAGCCTCAGTAGCACACAGGAAATCTTGGTCTGCTTGAAGAAGTAAGACAGTTTTAATAAATCATAGTCTTATAATAATAAACACAGGAAATCTCTGGAAAATTGAACATCTAGTTTTTTCTCCCCCCCTACCCAATACCCTGTTTTGGTTACACTGCTAAAATGGTCTGACACCACACTTAAGAAACTTAAGTCCAGAAACCTTAAAACTAATTTGGTCTGGTGTATAATTTCCTGTACTTCTTTATTCAACATTACCTTTGTGTTCTAAGGACTTTTGTACTGCCCTGTATTGGATGGAACGCACATGCTTTTCAAGAGTGACCAAATCAAGTAACATATGATCCCTCCTCTTATGCAAATGCAGGCACATTTTAATCATAATCCATTAATGTCTACAAATATTCATTTTTAAATTATAAAATAAACCTAATCTACCCAGTGGATTTGTGGGTTATAGACCAGAAGACCAACGTTTCAGACAGAGAAACCAGTCATTTTATTCAATAACATTTCCCAGTTTCCTAAGATAAACATAACAAATACACATTAGTTATTCTTTCTTCAGGTCAATGCCTTTGTGACCACCCTCCTGGTCTTCCCGTGTCAAAACAATCATGTTCCCAACATCACTCTGAAGTAGGGGCAAGAAGTCTCAAAGCTCCCAGTACATAATTTTATTTCCATTCAACTGTGCTGCCTCTCATACATCATGCCTTTGTGTTTGATAATAACACTGTCAACATTGTTATTTTCCAAGCATGGAAGAAGTCATTTTTAAAATACTATATCTAATTGTACTCACTCTATACTGACTAAATGGAATTTCCCTTCTCTACTTACACTTCCTTCTATGAGCCACCTCTGCCTACAGTGGATAGTTATACTGAGAAGAGGGTAAGCCTGGGCTGTTTGAGGGAGACTGTCTCACCGGCAGTAAGGTCTGTAGTAAAATGGTCTTATTACTGTGACAAGCAATGCCATCACTGTGAAAGTTGTATGATCAAATACAATGATTTGGTCATCATATGGCTCTGGAGATCTCTTTTTCATTTACAGTACAGAACACAGAACTTTAAAAGGTTGGACAGAGCGACCAACGGCAAATTGCTTAATGTGTTCTGGCTCCCAGGTTCTATTTTACTATAATTTACAGATATTCACTTGATTTTAAAACCTCTAAGTTTTTAACTGTTTTTAGTGATTTCATTTCCATTATCCATTTTAATTTTACAATTGCCTTATTATGTCAATATTATGGTTATTGTTAGTAAATACATATTATTCAATTTTTGAGCTCAGTGAAGAACTTGATGCAGTTTTTAATAGATACAATAAAAGCAATAAATGGGTGAATGAATAAATGGAAAGGATCCAAGCCACAGAGAGATTAAAAAAAAATACTTTGCCAAATCACATCATAAATGAGTTGAGTCAGGTCCCAGATTTTCTACCATTCCATTAGAAAATGTATAGGTTATTATATCTAAACAGTAATAATATCACTAAAAGCTCAGGAAACTTGCAACCTGAGGGCCTGGAGAAAAGTACAACTGTTTTGGGGTTACTAAGAAATTCATTTCTTACTACATATTCTAAGCTGAATTCAATACAAAATTCATCAGTCTTAACTAAGAGTAGTGTTACAATTTATTAATGTGTCTCATCACAACAGTACTCACGTGAAGGCTGGGAGTAAGTTGTATTAGTGTTCTAAAGTTACTGGCATGAACCAGCTTTGACATGTCGGTATTTCAAAAAGTAGTTAATTATGCAGTTTAAAAGACAAACATGAATACCTAGAACAATTAAAATTATAACCAATGAACCTTTGCAATTACAAACCAGAGGCTGTCCAAAACCTTTATAAAATGCACAGCATTCTTCAAAGAATGTTCTATATATTAACAATGAAAACATACCTAAAATTTATAGATGCTGTAAAACATTCTTTTCTAAATTATAATTACTATCAGACTTTAATTTTATAAATTGAATATTCAAGATAAGTGAATTTGGGTAAAAATGTTTAAAGTGTAACAAAAAAAGGTTTTCAAATATAAAACTTTTCTATTGTTTCATGTGATTTTTGGAACGTAATGTTAACTTTATCTAATACTCTGTTTACTACCTATTAGTCTTAGAAAATGGTCCAAAAATTTAACCAGGCATTTTAGACCAGAGTGCATGTGTTCGCGCGTGTGCACCTAAAAATTAGACCAAAAAGAAAAAAAAAAACTTCACTTTTTAAAAATTAACTAGAAATCACAATTGTTTATAAACATATTAACAAAATAGGTCTTTTAAATCCATCTACTTAAAAATGATTGGTATAATATTTCCATTTTCAGTGCTCAGTGTACAAGGATCATCGATTTTTGATATGCAAACAACGAACCATGGAACACTACATCAAAAACTAATGATGTACTGTATGGTGACTAACATATATATATATATATATATATGTATATATATCCCCCACACACACATATATATATGTGTGTATATATATATACACACACACACACCACATATATATATATACACACACACACACACACCACATATATATGTAATGTAAAACTAATGATGTACTGTATGGTGACTCACATAGTAAAATTAAATTAAATTAAAAAGAAAAAACTTTAGTTCCTTGTCATACTCTGCTTCTTACAGTGGACTGCATTTAAGTAGGTTAGTCAGGAGGCATGCCAATGGAATGAATTTACACTAAAATAAGATTGGCAATGCTTATCAACAAACTAAGTGGAGTAGTACTGAAGAGAGCATTAAAAAGTTAGACTCGAGTCTTTCCTGTACGAAAATGTACCTCTCTATTCAGCTTTTATGCAATTATATCATATACAGACCTTTCAACCGTCAATGCATACTGATAGTTCTAAAAGACCAGATTTTAAGATTAGTTTAATCAGATACAGAAATTGGCTTTGAACAACTGCTCATTTCATGGGAAAACTTAGAGAAATATGATAAACACAGTAAATTAAATATAAGTGAATAAAAGGTGAGATAAAGAGTTTTAACATTTGGTTATGGTTCCTTTTATAAAACTAAGAACAAATCCCCATCCCCCAATTTCTTGGTTAAAATGCAATTAATCAAATCAAGTAATCATAAAAACAGTACACACTGAGCATAATAAATCTTTGAGTATAATTATAGTTTTTGGCTTCATAAAGAAAAAAGTCCCAAAATATTGAATTATACCTTCAGAATGAAAAAAAAAAAAAGAAAATACAACCAATAGAATTGCTGACATGATTGCTTTTAAATGTAAGTTGTGCTTTTGCTTTGGATACTGTAGTGAAACTCATCCTTAGCTACAGAGTAAGTTGGTGCTGAATGCTAAGTAATATGTACAATGTTAGCAACTCATATTTTTTCCAATTTTATTGCAAAGTAGAACCTTAAACCAGTTCAAAAGAAAAAAAAAAGTAAAGTCCACTATTAGAACTAAAACACCCATTTTCATATTTCCATGTTCTTTTCTTTTTTTCTTTTTCTCTATTATTATCTTTTATTATGTTCAATCAGCAAACATATAGTCCATTTTTTTCTGAGATAAAAGGTGTTTTAAAAATTTGTGAATATGCTTTAGGCAATTTGCTTGCCTCACATGAGAACAGTAGTGATGAAGTAATTGTACAGTGTTTTAAAAAAAAAAACACTTTAAAACATTTCATTTCAGTTTAGTCAATGATTAAAAACATAGAAAATGATTAAGCAAAGCCACCCCACCCCTGATCAGAGAAATGCAAGAATTTACATCGTCATTATTTGTAAAGCTATAGTAAGTAATACCCTCTATTATATGAACAAAACTTGTATAGGATTAAAAATCAAATTCATCACCATACTGTAGAGAGAGCCTAGTAGAGCATTCAGAGTACATCTGATTACTCTTAAAAGCAGAAAACTTTGACTGCAAATCTAGAGAAACATTTTAATACAGTAATTTAAAATAATGCAGGATGTTTGCTGACAAAGAGCAACAAAAATCTAATTGCTACTTTTCATTTCTAGAGTACACTGACATTTGCTCTTAAAAAAAAAAATATATGACTTCCTACACTTTACTCTTTCAAAAGGAAGCAGGCATCGCCTTAATAATTCAGCACACTGAACTGAACCACGTGTACAGGTCTTGCATGCCAAATAGGTTGCAAGAGACCATCTGAAAAGGTGTGAGTCCAGAAGTTAGGGCTCTACTGAGCAGGTCTAGACATGGAAGGCACAGCTTCTGGGTATACAGAATTCCACTCTACAGTGCAGGTAGTGATTCCTGTAGCTGTGTGTGCTCACCATCTTCAGATGGACGGTGGGGATTTGAGGGTATGGAGGCAAACTGCAAGCTCTAACTTTTATCTTTTGCTTTCTGGCTTTTTCTTTTTCCTTCTATCTCCATCTTCCAGCAGGACATGATTCTCCCCTCCCATGGCCTCTCTCTCGCTTGGGTGCATGTTTAGAAATTGGGACACAGGGAAAAGCTGGCTTCACTCCAGAGTGGAAGTGGTTATGAAGACAAAGTCCTAGGACTCTGTTTCACCCGCTCCTACCTCATTTCTGCCTTAGCCAGAGGTGAGGAGGGAAAAGATATGGAGGGGGCTGTGGAGGCAGCTTTCTCCCCTTCATCTCTTATGTTGTCTAGGCAGCAATGTCTCCCTCAAACACCAACCCGACACCCATTGGAAGCACAACAATTTCATAAAGGCAGTGGGTAGGAGTGAGGTCAATATTAGCAGCCCTGACAGTGCTAAAATATTTATTTTTTTGGAATTTAGGGATTTCAGAATGCAGAACCTGCTTTTCTATCAATTGTATTTATTCTTTAATTATTAGCAAGAAAAAATGTAGAACCAGATTACTATATCCTTTTTAAAAACATAAGTGTCACAGATTATATAAACAGCTCCAGTGTTATTTCCCGTCCCATTTACTCCTCTGGAAGGCCACCCTCCAATCAAAAGGTGATATCTATCCCCTCCCGTGGAGCCTGGATGGCTTTGTGGTTGCCTCGGCTAACAGATTATGGAAAAGTAATGCTATAAAATGTTAAGACTTGGTTATAAAAGGCACCACCTTTTTTGCCTGTCTTGGAGCACTCACCTTTGCAATTCTAAGCCACCATTTTAGATGTCTTAGGCTGCCATGATGTAAGGAAATCCAAACTAGCCTATACAGAGAGACCACGTAAAGCGTTTCTAAGAACACATGGAGAAAGAGGTGTCCGGCCATCTCCTAACTGCCCCAGCCTCCCAGTCCCTGCTGTTGCAGCCCTGACCACCATCTGTGGAAAACCTCTAGCCAGAGGTGCCCAACTGAGCCTGTCAAAATACTCGACAGAAACCATAAGCAAACCATAAACAACCATGGTTGTTACTGTCTCAGGAGACTGAATTTGGGGATTATTTGCTATGCAGATAATCAAAAAGACCAGCATTCATTTTACTAGCTTTCAGGGGCATGAGGCAATTGCATATATGCGAATACACGTGTGCACACACGTGAAGAATATTTGCCACATGTTACACAATCAACGGAACAACACTGGAAATACTACAACAATCTGAAGAGGCCATGCTTCATGCCATTAAATTCTGGGAAAAAATGAGGGAGAAAATATTAGATGCTTGTTTTTTATTTTCTTGAATAGCTAATGCACTTAATCTATGTGGATATGGCTCTCATAGCACAATTTTATCCCCACCTAATTTAAATAACTTTCAGAGCTCATTTACTAAAGAACTGTCTATTTCTTCTGAGATCAAATATTGAACAAATACTGAGCAATTATTATTTGACATGTAAAAAATTCAACATGCTCAAATAAGTTGGAGGGGAAAAAAGCCTACTAGTTAGAAACTATTGCCAAAAAAAAAAAAAATAGACCCTTACACTTCTCTTGGGGCACTTGGGTGGCCCAGGGTAGGTTTGTGACTCCTGATTTCAGCTGGGGTTGGAGTCTCAGGGTCATGGGATCGAGCCCTGCAAGAGGCTCTGGGCTAAGGTTGGAGCCTGCTTAGGATTCTCTCTCCCTCTGCCCAACGCCCTCACCCTCATGTGTGTGTGCACGCTCTCTCTCTCAAAAACAAAACAAAAAAATCTTTAATATAAGCCTTTTTTATAAGGAAGCAGCATGGGTGTGTCCACCTGAACTGCCAATTCAAGAGATAAGAAAAGGGGGGCGCCTGGGTGGCACAGTCGTTAAGCATCTGCCTTCAGCTCAGGGTGTGATCCCGGTGTTCCGGGATCGAGCCCCACATCAGGCTCTTCTGCTGGGAGCCTGCTTCTTCCTCTCCCACTCCCCCTGCTTGTGTTCCCCCTCTCGCTGGCTGTCTCTCTGTCAAATAAATAAATAAATAAATCTTTAAAAAAAAAAGAGAGAGATAAGAAAAGGAAATGGAAACATCACCAATTACTAGTCTACTGATCTAAACTGGCTGGTACCTAACACGGACTATGATAACTACACAGACACATCTCTGCTACAGAAACGGTATGTGCAAGGCCTAAAGCTACGGAGCAGGACAATAATTAAGTGAAAGTCAATCTTAGCGTGTAGCAGAAAAGAGTCCTAAATAGAGAATTGAGCACACAAAGGCAATCTCCGTTGAAGAGAATCGGGGTTAAATTCTGTTCCTCCTTCAGCTCCCCCCCCCCTCAACTAGCTGGGTAAAAGGACTCCTGTAGTCAAGAAATGGGAACAGCGATCTTGGTAAATTTCTCCTGCATCCTCTTTGGGGAGATGGCAGAGGCCAATTCATCTGGGGTATAATGAATGAGACTTGCACTGGAACACTTCCCAGATGATGATTACCCTGTCAGTTAACTGTGTCTCATAAGCAAAATAATTTGGGGGCTCTGTGTGCGCACATGTTCTCTCAACCTCTCTCTCTCTTGCTCCCCACCCCTCTCTCTCTCACACACACAGACACACACACACACGCGCACACTCAACATCTATGCTAAATTAGCCTGTTCCTTGCTGCTTCTCTACAAATCCATCCTTTCAACAAGAGCAGAGCAAGGAAGAGAAGCAGGGAGACACTCAGAAGCAGAAGCTACCGCCTCCCGCATCTCATCAATGTAAATACGAATCTGAAACTTCAGTCCAGTAACTGTTTTCATTACTAATAAAGAATTCCAGCACACACTAAAAGGACGGCAGGGGATAGTTTACCCGTTCCTTGTTGCTCACACTGTATTTGGACCATATTTTTAATTGTTCAACTGATTCGTAAGTAATTGTTAGTCTTTTAAGTGTATTTCTTTCTACTTTTACGAAGGAAACGTATTTCTACATCACGACGTGGGAAACACCCTTTTCAGTAGTTAAAAGTAATTTAAGAGGGAACATTTGCTAAGATTTTGCATATGACCTATATAAACATATAGTGTTGTACACATTTAATGTAGTTTTCTTTTCCTTTTTTTCTTTTTTTTTTTTTTTTTTTTTTTTAAGATTTGAGAGAGAGAATCAGCAAGAAAGCATGAGCAGGGCAAGGGGCAGAGGGAGAGAAGAAGCAGAGACTTTGCTCTGAGTAGGGAGCCCGCCTTGGGGCTGGATCCCAGGACCCTGGGATAATGACCCAAGCTGAAGGCAGACACTTAACCCATTGAGCCACCCAGGCACCCCTGTAGTCTTATTTTTCAGTAAATGATGTTCACTTCAATCACTCATGTGAATGAAAGTATTTAAAACCAAATCGCTAAATACTATGAATGTAAAACGCTAGTTCAGTTTTGGAAATTACTGTATTTATAATTATTTAAATAGCTTACTACTAAGAGCCACATTCCAAAATTGCAGTAAGCCTCTCTAGTTTTATAAACATGTTTTCTTTCTGCTGTTATTGTTCATTCCACAGAAAATGATGGGCTATCCGGATTCATTTCAAATGTTCTTACATGTCACTCTTAGGAAACCTTTTTTTCCAGACAAGATGTAAAGAACATGTTGTTGTTGTTGTTGTTGTTGTTGTAATGGCAGGTATTTTACCATCTCTGGCCATTTAGATTAAGGGTGCAGGATCCTGTTTTATATGGCACCCTGCTACCGTGGAACTTTTCTTCCTGCTGCTTTAGAAAGCTGCTGCCAAACAAAACAGTGGGAGGCAACTGTAAAAATGCTTTAAAATGCTAAAAAAAGAATAAGTGAACAAGCAGCAATCTAAACATAAACTAGAGGACTATTCCCATGACCTATGTTTAAGGGAAAGAAATAGAAGGAAATTCAGAGAATTAATGGAAGACTGTTTTAGAGCCATACTCATTGTCTTTAGAAGAAGTAGAAATTACTTCAGACAATGACACATAAGCTGTTGGTTTAAAATTGTTCTGTCACATCTCAGACATCACTCTAAGCTAGAGGAGTCTGATGTCATGACATTTTCTTCAAAATGAGTGATTAGGATATAAAATTTCAAAAGAAAAATTAACATTATTAACATTATTCTGCTAATTTAATGCCTCTTTTTGTCAGCATAAAGACAACAAAATCAGCAGAATTACATGATGAGATAACCTCCAACCAAAACAGCAAAAACTGCTCTGCTCAGGCAAGCTCAGTGAAATCTAAAACACAAACACAACTATGGAAAATCAAACTGCAAAAATGGGATATTCTCAATATTGCCCTTTCAAAAGCCCTTGATATGTTGTTACATAGTAAATGACTTGGTATAACTTTGGAAGAATCAATCTGATAATATCTTTGATTTAGGCACACTCCCCTCCCCCCCTTTTTTTTAAATAGATTTGCAGTTTATTTTTTTCTAATATTTTATTTAATTATTTGACAGAGAGAAAGTGAGCGAGCGCAAGCATAAGCAGGGGAGCAGGGGGAGAAGCAGGTTCCCCCCAAGCAGGGAGTCAAATGAGGGGCTTGATCCCAGGACCCTGGGATCATGACCTGAGCTGAAGGCAGACGTTTAACTGACTGAGCCGCCCAGGTGCGCCTTGCTTTGTGATTTATTTCAAACACTTTTTTTTTTTTTGGTTTGGAATGCATGTAACCACATGAAAATTAAAAGTGAAGTATGTCACATATCTTCAGTATTTGAAGGACAAGTACCTTCAATTATTCAGATTGGGCCTCCCTGATCCAATATTTAAACCAAACACACTTTAATTTTTAGAAAAAGGCTTTTTATCAAAAAGAAGGAATTTAACTTGCATAGAGTCCAGGGTCAGTCGCCCGTCCATGTGCTAGTCAGGCATTCACTCAGACAACACTACCGAGCCCTGGTCAGCAGCCAGGTGCTCTGGATTCTGGGCATTCACATGTAGGATCCATTCACAGGCCTTACTCCCCTAAATACTCCCATGGTTCTAGGCAGCACTGCTGGGATTTCCCAGGTTCAGAGATTAAGTCACTGACTCAAGCTCAGGCAGAATGTAGATGGAAACGCAGAAGTATTTCCACCTCACCTCAGCTGTCCCCAAGAGCTGCAAGGGGAACCCCATCATTTATTCAATAATACTTTGAGCCTAGGAAGTGCTCATTAAATATCAATAGGCTAAGTCCTAAATTCACCTCCAGCCTAAGCCCTAAGATGAATAAATCATCTTATTTTATGGTTTCATCACATATCTATCTACTTAATGTGAGACGAGAAAGCATTTCCCTATGACTGCATACAGAGGGACTGCCTTCCTTTTTGCTTTGACCATCTGATCTTTTAACCAGCTAAAGAAGAAATATGGCCCTCCAGGAAGGGTTCTAGCCTCACCTCTCTAAATGTCACCGGATATATCCTAGATTAGTTTCAAGAATCACCTATCAGAGAATTTCCAGTGTTGTGTAATAATAGAATGTGACAATGGGCATCATTTTACCAAAGAAGAATATTTTGTAGGCAGCTTTATAAAACCATTGGAAAATAACATCTTGAAGAGGACCTAGTAAAATATATCATCTGAAATACAGGTTTGATTGGTCAATTAATATGACCAAGACCTCCCCTTTTTCTTGACATTACCCGCAATGTATACTTGCCTTTCCAGTTTCTCTCCAACAATAATCAGATTTGTGAAATGAGCACTAACTGAATCCAACAGAGGAAATTTCATGAAGACTTAAGCATGATAAAAAGGGTTTCACATTCCCTTAAAATTAAGGACAGCTCAGAAAATAACAACGGCTAGCCATTTTGCAAAATGGCAACGTCAAGGAAATATATCTAGTCTCATGAAGCTATCTGTGCCTTCCTAAAGAAAAGATTTGTGGCCTTCATTTCACAGGACCAAATACATGAACAAAAGTAAGAGTCAACAGTTCATACCAAAAAATTGAAAGTACGCATTATTATTGTTTCAGGCTGATTGCTTCATTAGTCATTTCACAATACTTATTAAGCACCAACTTACTAGGCACTAAGGAAGGGGCTACAGTGATAAGACAGACAGAGTACCTCCATAACTCTTAGAGTCTAGGAAGCAGGTAATTTAAAAAATGTTTAATGAAAAATATAGGATTATAAGCAGTGACAATTGAGATGAAGGAAAGCTACATTTTTGTTTCGGGAAAAATAACAATGGTGACTGTGATATTTGAGAACTGCCTCTGTGAAAAGTGATATATTACTGTTAATTCTACTGTGGCTTCTGTTGCTTCCCAGGGCTTGGAATTAAAAGGCTTTACTGCTTTAAGGTTTTTTTACATCATCCTATTGTAACCGCGGAGCAATGTAGAAATTGAGGTATACAAAACCAAGTACAGATAAAGTGCTATAACTTAGAAGGCAGTCATTTCTCAGAGATTTTAGAAGCAATAGGCAAAATATAAAAGGAAAGGAGAAACAGTGCTTATGAACACCATTTAAGTGACTACCACAATAATTGGCTAGTAAGGGTGTGGATTACTAACATTACCAACAGGACTGAAAAGAGGAGACAAATACAGGCTACACTGAGGAAAAATAATTTTTGTGTAACTGACTAGACATGGAAGAGAGACCTTTGACTACTGAAGTCCAGGACTCCAAAGAGAACTGATGAGCTATTTACATTAAGCAGGATGGTCAGAAAGGAGTTCGATTTTGACCCAACTGAGTTTGAGGTACTGGTGGCACATCTAGCTGAAGTTTATCAGAGAAGGCAGGACCAGAAGTACAGATCTGTCATCCTTTTAAAGTGACTGCTGATGTTGGAAGGATAGGCAAGGAAGAGAGCACAGTCAGAGAAAATTACTGAAGGCAGAATGTTAGGGGAACCTTAAACTTGTAGTGAAATGATGATAGAAAAAGAGCAATTGGGAAAGTAAATGAATGAGGATTACTAAGAATAATAGAACCAAGGGAATGGGATAAGAAAGTAATCAGTTAAATGCTAGGGAGAGACGGAAGGATCCAAGGAATGAGAACATGTATTAGACAGTGAAGGAAGAGGAAATTAATGGCTACTAATCACTAATCATGTTTCAAAGGCCAGAGCCATGTTTCAGAAGTGATGATTTGTGCCACATGCCTGTTAACTCTGGGTAAGGCTCTATCCTCTTTTAAGAGAAAATTCTAGGGGTGCCTGGGTCGTGCAGTCAGTTAAGCGTCTGACTCTTGGTTTTGCCTCAGGTCGTGATCTCAGGGTCTTGAGATAAAGCCCTGCATCTGGCTCCACACTCAGCGTGGAGGCTGCTTGGGAATCTCTCTCCTTCTGCCTCTGCCCCTCCCAGTCATGCTCTTTCTTCTTCTTTAAAATAAATAAATAAATCTTAAAAAAAAAAAAAGAGAGAGAGACAAGATTCTAGACAACCCCCTTTGCCTTGTCTATGGCAGGCAGATTTCTCTAGCAAATGTAAGTGCTTTAAAAAAAAAAAAAAGCAAAGAGTAGGGTGGCTCAGGTGACTAAGCAACTGACTCACGATTTTGGCTCAGGGCATGATCTCAGGGTCATGTGATTAAGCCCTGTGTTGGTCCCCATGCTGAGCATGGTACCAGCTTAAGATTCTCCCTCAGCCCCTCTTCTGCTCCCTCTCCAACACAAAACAAAACAAAAAGGAAAGAGTACGTATCTACATTTATGATTAATATGAGATTATATGGGGGAGGTACCACCAGGCCCCTCATTAATACTGCGTTCTAACAGACGAAAAAGCTAAAGCACCTGAAGATATTCAGATGATTCATGAGGTCAGGAAAATACTAAATGGATGGCAGTCTCCTAAATTGCTATTTAAGTGCTTTATCTACTCATTCTATTGGAAGGTATAATCAGGTAGGCTTAGGATAGAGTTCCAAATAACTTTTTAGAACTTAATGGATAGAAGATGTTTCATGACAGGGGATTTTAATCATGTCTCAGTGCATGGGCTAATATTTTGTAAAAACATAGTAAATTAGTAATCATATCAATCACAATTTATATCACAGTATTTGCTAAATCTTAGAAAAGTTGAATTAAAGATTTAGTTAAGGAAGTACGGATTGACATACCTGTGGTACCCATCTGGAGGACACAAAGCTGGTCACTTCTATTACAGACAAGCCAGTTTGGGAAAGTTGGTTGATAAATTCAATTTTTATATCTGTAGGAACTATAACCTACGAAAGTATTAAAAATTATTTTATAAGTAATTTGTATAGGGTCTACTGAAGCATAAATAGAAAATTACCTCCTAACAAAAGCAAATTGTATTTAAGATGCATAAATTCAATAGCAATGGAGAACAAACATAATCATGTAATCTATGAAATCCAGTAAGTTTTTAGATCTTAATATTTTGATTTAACATTTGAAATCAACTGTGTAAAACTAATATCAAACTACCTTTTCATTCTGCAATCCATCCCTAGGTCCAACTTCCACTATTTTAACATACTCAGGGAGTCCAGATAACTGGGTTGTTTCCTGAAAAGGAAAATACAAGGCAAGAAAAGTAGGTTAACTGTTAGAAAATCAAACTTGCTTATTTGAAAAGGCAAACCATTACACTTTGTCAAATAAAGTTCTCACCCCAGAAAGCTAAAATGGTAAGAAATCGATATAATGTTCCAATACAAATATCAAGTTTATATTTTGTTGGCAACATGAAGTCATTTTTTTCTTCTAGCTCAGTGATATTCAGTCTAATTATAATTAAAATTGAAAAGATTAATTTTTAAAGTGTAACTGTGGGAAAGGTAACACACTCAGGATCTGAAGAGCAAACCTGTTGAGTAACTGCATAAGAGATGATAAATTTACCATTTTTAGAATTTAAAAATTCTATCTTTTAGGGCACCTGGGTGTCTCAGTTCAGTGTCCGACTCTTGGTTTCAGCTCAGGTCATGATCAGTGTCCTGTGATCAAGCCCCGTGTCCGGCTCCATGCTCGGCACAGAATCTGCTTTGGAATCTCTCTCCCTCTGCCCCTCCCCCTTGTGCTCACTTGCTGTCTTTCTTGCTCTTGCGCTCTAAAATCAGTAAATAAATCTTAAAAAATAAAAATATAATTGCACCTTTGTATTAACAGACTTTTACTGAGCTCATCAAGGTGCCACACTCCATACCCTGAACTTGAGGAATGTGGCTTTGGTTTTCTGACCTGTGCCCAGGATGCTAAGGCAGGAGAAAACGGTATGCTGTTTATTTTCTGTGTCACACAGCACAACCAGCACCTAAACACAGCTTCCTAAAGGACAGAGCCCCTCCAGTGGGACCTAAACCCTCAGTATTCCACTGGGAACACCTAGCTGTAAGCCCAGTGTAATACTCTGTTCTACGTTTTGCCCAAATCTGGAATGGCAGAGGGTCTGGACTCTGGAACCTCTAGCCTTAAACCAAATACTATGGACGTATACTTAGACATTAATTTAAAGCACAAAAAAATAGGAACAGCCTTTCTAAATATCTTATTGCAGTTAAAATTAGAATGATCTCCTGGTATCTCTGGGCCATGTTAAGTGTGGGTAACTCTCACCAATTTCTTCAAGGAATCCCTGATACCATCAATCAAAATCAGCAGGACCTGTACTTCAGAGTGGTTTTCATCTTGCCTTTCAACAGAAATCATGAATATGGGCTAATCATTGTATATTGTCTCACTCTCTCCTTGTAGCAATCATCAACATACACTGGTGAAGTGGCTTCTTTGGACGCAGGACCCAGTCTGTTTCTATGACACAGAAAAATGCTCCCTGCCGCTTTCAGGGTCCACAGCCAATACGTTGTGTTGTTGGCATTCTGTGTTAACTCACTCAAGAAAAGAACCCAGATGATCCCTGCTACAAATGCTCTACATTTCCATGAAACTGGGCAGTGCAACACGCAAAAATTAACCATAAAGGAAAAGAACTCTGATTTCTACACCTTCTGAGCAGGCTGGAATTTATGTCGCTGGAAAGGTGTACGGTTGAGAGGGGAAGCATGGGGTTATGGAGTTCCTCAGCTTTAAGCTCAGTTTGGGTTGGCAATCAAGACACTGTGTCTCATTTACAGTGGCCATAATTTCAACCAGACACTGAAGGACAGATGGCAGATGAAGGTGGAGCAAATGAGAGAAGTTCACTCTTCTTCCCTGTCCCCTCTAGCCCTAGGACTACAGAAACGAAAAACAAAACTGGCCAGTCTTAAGCTGTGTTTTTTCATTATCGTGGACTGTTTCCTGAAACTGGGCTTGCATCAGCAACTAGCCTGGAGTGCACACGGCTGGAGAGCACGTGTTTATTAATCAGCAGTGTTTTAGCCACCACAAGAACATAGCGTTTTTTAAGGTTTAACAATATGCTGCATGCAATTAAAGAACTTAAACCCTCTTTTGCAACATTGTTGTAGCTAGCAGAAGTAACAGTCTAAAAAAAAAAAAAAAAAAAAAGAAGTCTGAACCCCTCCCCAATACAGCCATTTCAGTCAGTGTGTTAGGCAGAAGGTAGATACGAGCTCTGGAGGGAACTCAACAAGGCAGAGTCCCAAGTCCTTGAAGGGGAATGATAGAGACATGAACTGGAGGCTACATATTAAAAGCCCAGGAGCACCACATCCTGACCTTGTGGTTTCAGAGACCTTGAGGCTGACAGACCAAAGAGGTGTGGAACGTGCCCTCTTCTCTTCCACCTCCGCCCCAGGGTAACTTTTATACTCATTATATTGCATTTGCATTGGGGGTACAGCCCTGCAGGATGGAGAAAGGCTGCCACGATGGTTCATAGTACGAACCTTGTAGGATCCAAAATTCCCCCTCCCAACCTGTAGGAGGAGTTCCCCAAATAACTGGAAGTAGCCTCCATTAGAGAGCACCCCAATGCACTTCACAGCTCCTCCCAGACCAGACAGACCCGATAATATCCAATCCATTAACAACTTAGGGGCTGCGTCCACCTCGTGGAACATGCCCACTCTCCCACCTTGAAAGTGTGCCTCCGCTTTAATCAACTGCTTTGTGCTTTCCTTCTGGTGGTCTTTAACCCAGCACGGATCCCCTCGTAAATCTTCCCATGGGGAATGCAAGGACCAAGACCTTCATCACACAATGCAGACTCTCACCCATAACAAAAGCAGTATATGTGCTCAGTTGATATTATTTAAGATTTCTTTGTGAATCTAATGCAATTCCTTTGTCTTTCTAGACATGAGTATGTATTCCCTCTACCAGTGTATCTGAGAAATCAGAAGAAAGTTAAAATGTGTTCAGTAAGCTCAAAGAGTTAGCAAGTTCCCCTTATTAATAGCAAATAAAACCAATCAGTTAACACGTACTTGAATATGTCTGATGTTGAGAGCCCTCTCTTGATGATCTCCAGTCCTTTTCTAGGCATCACTATGTCTGTATTGATTTCTCTAAGGAGCTGTAGCTATACACCAACAGTGCCTACTGAAAAAATTCACCTAAATGCTATACAAGTACATAGAAGTCAGTGACTGAAAACCGATCTCATTACTTTCCACACCTCATGTCTCTCCCTCAGATATTTCTCCAACACATGGCTATGCTTTACCTTCTCTCATACCATGCATATGTAAGCAGTCCATTTCTTACTGGTTTGAATTTGGCATACACCCAGCACTGAGCACAACGCCTAACACTTGGACTGTGCTCAATAATTACCTGTCGATTTTATCAGCGAATCTCCTGTCACTGGCTTCATTAAAACTGTCATTTTTTCCCCTCCTTCTCTTGCTATAGCTTCCCTAAGCAGTCCTGCTATCTTGTTTTTCCAGCATTAACATCTTTCAGCATCCAGCAGTCACCTTCAGAGACGTCGAAGGTGAAATGATTCATGACAAATCTCTCGTCTTCTACCACACCCCCCTTCACGCATCCTCTGATTTTAGCCATGCCAAAATCATGTCTTCCATGCTTTCATGTCTGTACACATGAAGTTTCTATTGGTTGGAAATACCTTCTATCCGTGGGAAAGGCTTTCCACCAAATCCATTTCTCTTCCTCATGGACAAAGGGCTGGCCTGCGTTTCTCCCCTGTTAAAGAGTTATTTCTGAACAGATTCCGAACAACGGAATGTAAAGGTAAATGATATGTACTACTTTCAGGCTTGGCCCATGAAAATATCCCATGCATATCCCCCCATGTGCTTTCCCCCTTCAGTCAGCTTGATGCAGATGAGTATGGCAAACTTGAAGCTGACAAAAACAAAAACAAACAAACAATGAAGGAGCCTACATCTCTGAATCACTGCTTGAATAAGAATTCCGTGTCAGTAAGAAGCAATTTTATGCTTTATAGAGACAAAAATAAATGTCAACTCTTAGACCATTTAGATTAGAAGTGTATCTTTATAATTACTAATTGTGAAGAATGGGGAAGGGTCTGAAATTTTAGCCTACCTGTAAGCGAACTATTGAACCTGCCAAGGATGCTGGTGGAGGGCACGAGACTCCTCGGTGAGAGAAACAAAGCTTATTACAGCAAGAGCAGTAGCTAGAGGATCAGGATTTGTGCTGGGTCCCCAAGCCCCACCTCCCACAGGGAGAAGCAAAGAAGACAAGGTGATACTTGCACAAGCAATGGGTTGCATTACAGGAAAGGAATCCCAAGGACAGTGAACCCAAACCTTTGGTAATGGGTGGTAATAGTATCTTTTCATGGCTATAGAGGTAAACATCACATTTATTACACTTGACTAGGAGCATACCTACCTTTTGCTTTAGAGGAAGACAGTATTTCTATCTTCTAAGATTTTAAGCACACCTAGCCTTTGCTCTAGAAGGTATCCTTCTGGTATTCCTTCTATACTCCTAGTAACTATTGATGGAAAGAGGGAAGAGAACTTTCAGCCCACATAGTGTTCATCTTAATGCTAGTTGTTACAATGGATGGACCTGAGGCTGACCACCAGATGGCCAAGGAAGTTTTACTATCCCTCGGAAAGTTAACATAACCACAGTACCACTCGGCCCTCGAACCTGCTTCTAGACAGTCACCATCTTCCTAATTTCTCACCATTAACATGCAACAGAAAACCATATTTTACTCAATTGACTATAAAATCTGGTTAATATATTTGTTACCAATTTCCATTGACTTCCCTCAAATTCCTTCAATCCATTGGAAAAGTCCTCATTCAGGAAGTCATGTCTGCCTCTCTATCTCATCCTCATTAACAAACTATCACAACCTGCGAAGGACTAAGATTTTACCCTACATGCTAGCTCATAAGCAACCCTGCCACAGTTTATGGGTGCTGGCAGAAGATCTGCAACTCTAAAGCTTTATTATTCACAATAGCAGCAATCAGAGCATCAACGTTTCCTTGCACTGGTTCCCCGAGCATGACAGGAGCTGTGCTTGGGGGAACCTCAGTATTTCATAATGGGCAGTTAGCATGTCTGCCCTTTGCTCTATTTCCCAAGGTTGTTTACTAGATAGACACCTTGAAAAAATATTTCCAAAGAAAGTTAATCAGTGCCTTGCCAGTAAGTCATACAGAAATGCAAGCGATCCATAAAGAATTGCTGCTCAACATTCTTATTACCTCAACTAATACTCAGTTATTATTCTCAACAAAAACTTATTCATTATCTAAGGTTCAGTTTGTCCCCAAGACTCTTCTTACCTCCCCAAATAGAATTCAGTAATTTTATTTCTATGCTCCTATAGAGACTGTCTTAAAATATGTCTGTAATTACCACTTTGCCTATTTCCCATTTTTTATTATAAACCTTCAGAGTCACCAGGGCTGCCTGTCAGGGTGGCTCCGTCAGTTAAGCATCCGACTCTTGATCTCAAAGTCATGAGTTCAAGTCCCACATTGGGCTCTACACTGGGTGTAGAACCTACTTGAAACAAAAACAAAAACAAAACAAAAAGCTTTTCAGAGTCATCAGAATGGACACATATAAACACCTGAATGCTGTTTGTTAAATGAATGGAGAATAAATGAGCTTACATCTAAAATTTATAAAAGTAAGGTTAACCCTTCATTTATCCAACACATATCGGCAAATTATATTGCATATATGGAAATGAACCAACCGAAAACCCCTGCCCGTAACAAGCTTATACTTTAGTGGCACAGGGGTCTGCACATGTGGGGGCAGTGGGGGCACAGCAATTTTTTTTTTTACACTGAATATGAGAGTTAATGAATGACTTATATGTTCCAAGGAACTGAGTTTAAAAAAAAGTCTCCAGAAGTTAGCAACACAGTCTTTAAACAAGTCTGTAGTCTGAATTTATTTTTATAGCATTAAAAGCTCTAGGTTACTGAGCTCAGTGTATCCTGTTGAACGTGGAGTAGTGGAGGACAGTAGTGAAAAACAAAAGCTGTATTATCCAGAACAAGGCTTTCAAAAAGCCGTGTTATATGGCTGACTGTATGCCCACATTTGGCATCAAATTTCTAATGGTTCACTTTCAGAGAACAACAAAAGCAATACTATCTTGCATTTACATGTTGCTGTATTATTCCAAAGCACTTTTTTATCTACATTTCATCTGTGAAGCTACCCTGTGAGGTAGGCAGAGCTGAAAGAGAGATTAAGTGACTTTCTAAGGTTACCCAACTAAGTTCCCCGGCTCCTTTTCTAGTTTTCTTTAGGGTAAGATTAAATATACCACAAACTATTGAGCTTAAGGTTGAGAAATAATGAACCATTCTTTCACGCAGGACATAAATGGGCTGCTTTACTCACATTTTGAATCTTACATAAAATTAAATTGGAAGGCGTATCTTGATGGAGATTTCTCTGAAATCTTAATGGGGGGTGTGTGTGTGTGTTTATTTTTTATATTTATACATAAAATCTATATGGGTGGCTTCTATATATACAATCAACCCTCCTGATGGTGACAGAGGATTCCTTACTATTCACTTTACAAATACTGCTTTTTTCTCCCCTCTAAGAAAACACCACCATCCACAGTAGAAATTTCCTGACAGATTTTTATATGTTCCACTCACTTCACTTCCTGAGTAATTTTATGTGTAAATAAAGTCTTTATAATATTGACATATCCTGTTTCATAGCCAGTATTCTTCCCATGGAGAACTGCAGCACCGGCCAAATCAAATGCTCCCACTACACAGATGAGAAGTCTGAATCAGGAAGTTGTAGGAGTTTCTTTTGAAATTAAATTGAACTCTTTAAGGGAGCATTAGATGTCCACTTTTTCAAAAGAATCCAGTTTTTTCATCTCATCTGAAATATGGACATGGTGCATTTTGTGGTAACATTAAACCCCCCACATCCTCCTATTTGTTGTTTCTTATATATTTCCCTTTTAACCTAACATAGTCAGAAACACATTAAGCATTATCATTGATTGAATAGATAGCCAAAGAAACCTTCGTCCTTTGGAGCAATCTAAAGACATTTTTCTGTCCAGTGCCTTTCCGGGATGAAGGGCTGAATCAACAAAGCTGATATTTGAAACCCTTCTTTCAGAATATCCATGTCCCAAAGTTGACTCAAAAGCAATCTTTGGCAGTTTAAGAAGAATTTACTTGTAATAAGGTAAAAATAAGTTCATAATGTACTATTAAGTCACATCAAACTTTATGAACAATATATCCTAATTTACAAAATCAAAAGGTAAAGGAAAATATCCACTTACCATTTAATAATTTTGACAGCCAAAAGGAAAAATGGAACATGTGCAGTACTTTGTTCCCAACTGCAGTCAGTCAATGTTTAACAGAGATTAAAAACAAGCTCTGAAAATGTGAACACTCTTCTGTATGTATGCATACTAATATTTGTTCTGGGCACTAAATGGAAAATTAATGCTGGGTGTCAATGTAGATATAGAACGTAATTAAATAGGAATTCCTTCTGGGAATATATAAATTTTATGAAAACTTAAATAAGAGTAGTTACAAAAAAGCAGAGCATTAGATAACATTATCTGCCATATGCAACCGACTGAAATATAGTAAGATAAGATCTAAACTTATTAAAATTTTTAAAATGAGGTGGGGTGACTGGGTGGCTCAATGAGTTAAGCATCTGCTTTCTGCTCAACCAGGAGCCTGCTTTTCCCTCTCCCTCTGCCCTCACATCCCACCACTTGTGCTTTCTCTCTCAAATAAATAAAATATTAATTTTTTAAAAAAATGAGATTCTTAACATCTGCATCACTTAAATTCATTTCCCAGTTAAGTAAATTCCATTTTTAAAGTTGCTTGACCCTATGACCCAGCAACTGCACTACTTGGTATTTACCGAAAGGATACAAATGTAGTGACCCAAAGGGGCACCTGTACCACCAATGTTCACAATAGCCAAACTATGGAAAGAGCCCAAATGTCTATCCATCTGTGGCTACAGAAAATGTGGCATATCTATACAAAGGAATATCAGCCAAAAAAGATGGTATCTTAACATTTACAATGACTCAGAGGGAACTAGAGGGTATTATGCCAGAGAAATAGGTCAGTCAGAGCAAGACAATTATTATGTGATTTCACTCATATGTGGAATTTAAACAAACAAAACAGATGAACATAGGGGAAGGGAAGGAAAAATGAAATAAGACGAAATCAGAGAGGGAGACAAACCATAACAGACTCTTAACTATAGGAAACAAACTGAGGGTTGTTGAAGGGGAGGTGGGTGGGGGGATGCGGCAAATGGGTGATGGGCATTAAGGAGGGCAGGTGATATAATGAGCACTGGATGTTACATGCAACTGATGAAGAACTAAACTCCACCCCTCAAACTAATACTATATGTTAATTGAACTTAAAATAAAAATTTAAAAAAATAGTGTCTTGAGTGCGGCACCTGGGTGGCTCTGTCAGTTAAGTGGCCTACTCTTGGTTTTGGCTCAGGTCATAATCTCAGGGTCCTGGGACTGAGCCCTGAGTCAGGCCCTGCAATCAGCAGAGAGTATGCTTATGGATTCGCTCTCCTTCTCCCTCTGCCCCTCCCCGTGCTCATAACCTCTCTCTCTCTCTCTCTCAAATCTTTAAAAATAAATAGTCTTGAGCAATAAATGTATACATATATATTTAATAGTCATTCACTGTTTTAATATAAAAGCATAATTGTATTATAAATTAAATATTGTATGAGGACTGAAAATACAAAATATTAACACAGTGAACCGTTTATGAAACATGGATGGTAATCCATAGAAAAAAATGAAATGAAACATAAGCAGAAAAAAATTGAAGAAATCAAGAAGATCGTTTTTTAATGCAAGAATTCTAAATTTATGTTTTTGCTGGACAGATTATAGAAGAATTCAAAAAAGAAAAATGTCTATGAATGGATATAGCATGAGATCTTGCTTCTTTAAATGGTGGCTGTTATTGACATTACCTAATTTCAACAAATAAAATTATTTATTCTTGCACTGATGGCAATTTAGCAATAAAATAAGCTTTATGAAAACTTAGCCAACATCATCTATAGTTTTTTCATTACTATCATTAATATGGTATTAAAGTTTAAGATAGTAATAAAAGTGTTAATTAGAAAGCCAAGAAAAAAAGTTTGACTTGAAATATTTTAAGTATGGAAATATTACCTTTGCTAATATACACTTTTTTTTAACCACTAAGATTGCTTTTGGCTCCTGGAAATACAAAAGTAGCCAGACTGATTGAAAATGTATACACACACATGCGTGTGGTTATGTATACACACACACACACACACACACACACACACACACTTAGAAAAACTCCAACTCCCAGAAAAAAAGGTGATATATCATGTGACACCTAGCTGCGTCATGGAAATCTTTTTTAGGATGATAAATTTCTGAAAACAGTAACTTATAATACAACAGGCAACTATGTTAAGCTAGCTGTACAAACAGCATGTCCTTATAGCCACAATGTTTAAGAAAACTATTCAAATACATAATTTTGTCAGAGTTTTCAAGTTCATACAGCCAAGCTGGCATGGCAGTGCTTTGGCTGGGGAAACGTGGCTAATTATTTGGGTAAGAAGCCACAATTCATTGTCCAAAATAGTTATTTAAATTTGGGATGGGGCGCCTGGGTGGCACAGCGGTTAAGTGTCTGCCTTCGGCTCAGGGCGTGATCCCGGCGTTCTGGGATCGAGCCCCACATCAGGCTCCTCCGCTATGAGCCTGCTTCTTCCTCTCCCACTCCCCCTGCTTGTGTTCCCTCTCTCGCTGTCTCTATCTCTGTCGAATAAATAAATAAAATCTTTAAAAAAATAAATAAATAAATTTGGATTGCCATTATCATTGACAAAAAGCAATTACATTGCCTTACATGACTTTGTTTTGCCATGTTGGTTGCATAACAATGGCAAACTATGAAATTACATCAGAGATGTGCTATGAGTCCTCAGCTTTATAATACTCTTTATTAAGCACAGTTAGACTAGGAATCCATTCAAACTTTAAATAAAATTCTTCAGATTTTAATGAAGCCTCTTTATCAAAACACTCTATTTGGTAATAAATATTTTCTGATTGGCAAAAATCAAAATGCCTGAGAATGTGCATGGTTCTTGACATATACCGAAAGTTCTTCGAAAATAATACACTAGCTAATAATTTATGATGTCTCTTATCTCATGATATGGCAACAGTTTTTAGTAGTTGTAAGTGATGAACTGTTGAGTGCTAAAGGTGGCAGAACAAGAGACTGATAGAGATAATACCACGTGCTAGTGAAATTAGGCAGAATCTATGTCTTTGAAAATTTTGCCTTTTGTCATTAATGCATGTTTTGGTGTGTTGCTGAGCTATCCCTTTCAGGACTGAGACATTTCCCAGAAGCTGGAGTTTTGGCAGCTAATGACATTTCACTTGGCCTCTTTTCAGGGACTGCCGTCAACTAAAGAAAGCCACCTTACCCACACCTGGATCTCTTCTCTGGGATCATCCATGAGTGGTTAGGCAAGAACTGCCCAGTCCCTTTGCTGTAAGGCAGTGTACATAACTCCTAAGGACTGTACCAGCCCCAGAGACATCGGTGGGATGGAGACCTTTGGTGTGAGACTGCCACTTCTCCTTCTGTCTAGTCCTACTCGCTCCACTTCCTCACAGGTACTATGTCAAAGGCACCAACTTTCTGCACACAAACCCTCCTCGCAGAACCTATTTTCCCTATCTTGGTCATTTTTCAGTGTCTGAATATATAAACTGGAATAGACATATTTGGTAGTTTTAATAGCTTCCACACTTTTGTCACTCGACCTGTAATGTAAGAAGTATCATAGCAGGGATGGACAACTGGAAGTTTCTGAGCTGTCGACTCCACCCATCTCCTACTTAGCCAAAGTAACAAAATAGGAAAACTCAAAAAAATAGAGAAGAAAAAAAAAAAAGAATGTAAAAAGAAGAGAAGCACACTAGGTGAACTGGGAGAAACGGCAGAGGTTATTGCCGTCCCTATATATCTAAAGAACATAGGAAGAATATAGACGTAGAGCCTCACCGTAACCCCTTAAATCCCCAGTACCACCTCTACTAAAACCAGAAAGATACTAAGGTTTTGAAGGATGACAATGGACTACCACAAACTCAACCCCACATGTATCTTCCATGCCTGTTGTAATGTATTTGCAAAAACAAATTAACACTGCCTCGGGTACACGTAGGTAGCCAGTGCTTGGGCAAATGTGCTCTTCTGTATACCTGATGGAAAGAAGAGCATGAACAATTCCCACTGGTTTGGGACAAAAGAGTAAACATTTGTAGAATTCTCCCAGGGCTATACTAACTCTCCTACCATCTGTCATAACACATTTCAAGGGACCTGAAATACCAGGACATTATGCAGAACATCACAATGATTCACTGTATCAACGAATAAAGTTCTAACAGTATGAAAGGAAACTCAAAGTGTATTAAAAAATTATAGAAGTAATTCACTGGACTTTAGTTTTTTTTTTTTTTTCTAATTCCGGCATCTAAACAAAATAAAAATGCTGAATATTCAGTATAGAATTCAAAGTGTCAAATAGTCTGATCAACAAAATAGAAACCCTGGCTCGATACAGCATGTATTGGGCCAAAACACCAACCACACTACCACTTCTCTATTTCAGACGGAGGGCAGAAAACAGTAATAAAACATGGCAGTATGTCACACTGAGTCCAGGTATGGGCTTCTAGGCCTTCTCAATATAGCTATCTACTTCAGTATCTGTTATCTATGTAGATACTCGTTCCAGTCACCTATTACCAATGATTGAACCAGACAAGGCCAAAATCTATTTATGATGTTCAATATAGTGGAAGTATTCTTACCACTATTAACCTTAACTAAAATAAAACTTTCAGTTATTTAGCAGCAAAAGAAAAAAGGGGGGGCGGTTATTTAGGAATGGCGGAGAAAAGCAATTTGGGACAAGCAAGCTATGACAAAACGAGAGGCAAGTCTGGAGAACAAAAGGTGAGGAACGCTTTTATAAAGGAACGCAGTGAGTTGGGAGGGCTGTTATAAACAAAACGTCCATTGGTGTAAACTAGGATTTCAAAGTACAGTGGTTTTTCCCTGGCTGAGCTGTAACAATCTCTCATTGGCTGAACTGTTTCAGAAAGGGCAGAGAAGAGGAAAACCTTTCTTCCTCCTGCTGGGCTGGTAAACTAGTATCAACCTGCAAGGAAAGTCTCATCCTAGTGGATCTGCAATTGACAAGGAGCGGCAGAACATGAGTGCTGCCCCTTCTGGCCTCCCAACTCCGTACTAGTGAAGTTTCCTTTCATTAATTTTCACATTATTATGTCTCTTATTTACTCCTCTATAAGATGGAGATAAGGCGTTAATATCTAAAATATATAGAGAACATACACACCTCAACACCAAAAATAGTAATAATCCAATTAAAAATAGGCAGAGGACCTGAATAGACATTAAAAAAAAAAAAAAAGTAAATGGGGATGCTTGGGTGGCTCAGTCAGTTAAGGGTCTGCCTGCTGCTCAGGTCTTGATCTCAGGGTCCCTGCTCAGTGGGGAATCTGCTTCTCCCTCGCCTTCTGCCCCTCCCCCACCCAGCTAGTGAGCATGCGCTCTCTCCCGCATGCGCTCTAATAAATAAATCTTTAAAAAGAAAAAAGAACATATAAATGGCCAACAGATACATGAAACGATGCTCAATATCACTATCATCAGAAAAATACAAATGAAAAGCACAGTGAAATATCACCTGTCAGAATGACTGGCATCAAAGAGTCAAGAAATAATAAGTGATGGCAAATTTGTGGAGAAAAAGGAACCCTCATGCACTGCTGGCAGGAATGTTAACTGGTATAGCCACTGTGGAGGACAGTATGAAGGTTCCTCAAAAAGTAAGAAATACCAAATGATCCAGTAATTCCACTACTGGGTATTTACCCAAAGCAAATGAAAACACTGGGGCGCCTGGGTGGCACAGCAGTTAACCGTCTGCCTTCGGCTCAGGGCGTGATCCCGGCGTTATGGGTTCAAGCCCCACATCAGGCTCCTCTGCTATGAGCCTGTCTTCCTCTCCCACTCCCCCTGCTTGTGTTCCCTCTCTCGCTAGCTGTCTCTATCTCTGTCAAATCAATCAATCAATCAATCAATCTTTAAAAAAAAAATGAAAACACTAACCCAAAAAGACACAAGCATCCCTATGTTTACTGCAGCATTATTTACAGTAGCCAAGATATGGAAGCAACGTTAAGTGTCCCTCCATGGACAAATGAAGATGTGGTATACACATCCACACACAGAAATATTACTCAACCATAAAAAGGATGAGATCTTACCATCTGCAACAACATGGATGGACCTAGAGGGTATTATGCTAAGTGAAGTAAGTCAGACAGAGAAAGACAAATATCATATGATTTTACCTCTATGTAGAATCTAAAAACCAAACAAAAAGCAGGGATAGACTTCTAAATACAGAAAACAAACTCATGATTGCCAGAGAAGATGGGAGGATGGGCAACATGGGTGAAGGTGAGTGGGAAGTTACAGGCTTTCAGTTATGGAATAAGTGATGGGGGGAAAGTACAGCACAGGGAATATAATCAATGGTATTGTAATAGCGTTGTATGGTGACAGATGCTGCACCTGCAGTGAGCACAGCATAACATACAGACTTGTGGAATCATTAGGTTGTACACCTGCATCTAACGTAACGTGTGTCAACAATAGTTCATTAAAATAAAATAAAACAAAACACTGGCAAAGCATGAGAAAACACATGAAATAAAATGGAGATCATAATAGCTCTGAAGAGTTGTGGCAAAGCCAACATAGTCCTGTATGTACAATGGCCATCTGACAAATCACAGGCACAGGCAGTCTTTTTTTGTTCATTCGCTCATTCACTTCATTCTAACTGGGTAGGCGCAACTCTATGCTAGAAAATGGTTAAAGAAAGCCCATTTGGATATGGAGATCAATTTTCATGGAGTTACCCTAGTTAAAACTTTCCTAAAATAAATCATTATTCTAGTAGCTTTGTTTCTAATACAACTACTGAAGCAAATCTTAGAAGTCTTTTAAAAACCATGGTGCAAGGGCCATCCTGTACAGTAGTAAAAAACTCTGGAGACAAAAGACCTGGCTCTACCAGGTACTAGTTGCACAAACCCGGCTCTACCACACACTTCGATGCACAAATCTGAGGAAATAATTTGATTACTATTCTTCATAATCCTCTTTTTAAACTGGGAATGTGACTCTCCTCTGAGCCAAGTGGTCCTTGGCTTATAAGTGTATTGTGAAGACTGAATATGAATATAAAGCATTTAGCTTGGTGAAGACTTAACACTTGATCGATGTTTATCATGTGCCTTTTTTAAGGTTAACATGAAGACATGAATATTTTAAAACAAGAATAGCTTAAAATTATTCCATTATCACTTTAAAATATACTGGCTTAAAATTTACAATGAAAGGAATCGTTGTTGATAGCAGAGCAGATTACCTTATATAGTTCTACCCATAATCAAAATAATACATGGAAATTATTCAAGGTCTTTCAGCAAAGAGCTCAAAACACTTTGGAGACATTATCCTATTCTGGAGCCTGCCAACAATTTTATCCATCTCCAGTGCTGACACCATCAACTCCACCCATCCTGTTCCACTTGGCAATGTCAACTCAGTTTGAACTTTTGAGAGGCGACAGAGGGGCACTCACTTCACTAAGAGGGTAAATGAGAGCTCATATTCAAAACCTGGCTGAATAATGCCATAAGTGAACACAGGAGTCACAGTTATTTACTTGTTGGCAATGTTCTCCTGGAAAAAAAAATAAGAATTTAAAAAGCAAATTAAATACATTAATAATTCTGATTGGCTTCACATGCTCAAGGCAAGAGTACCGAACAAGGCCTCTATCCTCTCCACAAGCTAGATTTTAATTTCTTCTTTCATCCCAGGGAGCTTCCTTTCTATCTCAAAGAACAGTTTTTGGGTATGGAAGATCCAATTAAAAAAAGGAGGAGAGAAGAGAAACAAGAACAATGTAGATCGGTTTGTGGAGCACAGAGTCAGAGGAGGACACCACAGATCAGGTTTCAGTCGACCCACACCCTTGAGCATGAGAGACCCCACAGTGCCTGAAAGCAACCCAATTACTCATTTTGTCGTCATTCTTGGAATACACTCATTATTCTAATTGCCACTATAGGAAATGAAATACAAAAGCTTCCTGACCTCAAAATCCATCAGAGTTTTCAGCAATCTCATCATTTGGGGCATTCAAAATATATGGGGAATAAAATAGACTGAAACCCTCAAAGTGGTGGCTTAATTTTGAAAAAGTGATGCCAACGCACATGGCCCCTTGAGGCATTTGTCCAGGGCAGGGCCCTAAGGGTGGTTATGTCTGAAACGGAGACTTCTTTGTCTCTCTACAGTCTGTCCTCCTGAAGGCTTCCACATCTCAGTAAATGGCATATTTTCTTTTAAACTGCTTCTACAAACTGAACATACGTGTCCCCCACAAATTCATATGTTGAAACCCAACCCCCAATGTTGTAATATTTGGAGGTAGGGCCTTTGGGAGATGATTAGGTCATAAGGCAGAGACCTCCTGAATGGGATTAGTGCTCTTATGAAAGAGACTCTGGAGAGCTCCCACTATACTTCCACCATGTGAGGACACAGAGAAAAGACAGAAAGACAGGTGTAAACTAGGAAGTAAATTCTCACAACACTGAATCAGCCAACACCCTGATTTGACCTCCCCTTACCAAAAACTGAGAAATAAATTGTCTATAAGCCATCCAGCCTATAGTAGTCTATTAGAGTAACCCCAATAGACTAAGGTAACAGCTAAAGCCTACACATGGACTCATCCTTGACTCCTCTCTTCTTCATGTGCCCTCTATCAGGTCAATCAGCAAACCAGGCTCCATCTTTGAAGTAATCATCTCTCACCTGGCTTACTGGAAGAGCACTGTAAGCGGCCTCTCTGCATCTACTCTTGCCACCCCCTCTCCAAGGCAGCAACCTTGCTTACTAACACTTTAAAAACATAAAACCAATCACATCATTCCTCTGGTTCAACCACCTCCACGACTTTCCATTTCCTTTAGAGAAAAATCCAAAGTTTTTACCATGGCTTCTGAGGCCTCCCAGATGTTGTACCTTATTACTTTCCTGAGCTCCTCTCCCACTCCTCCTTTACTCCTGCTCCAACCACACTGAATTCCTGTGCACCGGCACTTCCCCTGCTGGACTGCTCTTCCCTCATGTACCTCTGTGGCCCCCTTCGTCCCTTTCTTCATGTCTCTGGTCTTTGTAAAACCAATATTAAAAAAAAAAAAATCCTCTTCACCGTCTTATCACCCTTAATCTTTATTATTCTTCTAGTACTCATCACCACCTAGCATGTTATGAGTATGTCTATTTAATTATCTATTGTCTGTCTCTTCCCATTAGACTAGGAACCCCAGGAGCGTATGGACTTAAGTTCACTGCTGTATCCTGGCTCTCTGAACGGAGTCTGGCATATGAAACATGCTCAGTAAACATTTATGGAATAAATAAATGGATATGATTTATTCAATCAGAATTCATAGAAGTATATAATAAAGGATGTCCACACTCATTACAACTTAGAAAACTAACAAAAATTCACTATAGCGTTCCCTTATACTCTGAGGAAGACAACTGGAATCATTATTTGCACGTGAACTGTCCAAGGGAAGCTTTCAAAAACCCAATAGGAGTTGCATGTGGTAAAGAAGCTTCAGCAGAAGGAAGTTAGGTCAAACATGCAGAGCACTGCTTTTCTATAAAAAAAAATATATATATATATATATATATATACACATATATATATACATATATATATATATATATACATACACACATATATATATGTGTGTGTGTGTATATATATATATGAATGTCCTGTGGGCTAAGGGAATAAACACGTTTCTGTTGTACAGATTCTCCTGGGCAGGGTGGGACAGAGTTGAAATTTTCTACTGGTATTACTGGCTACGATATACCAAAATATATCCAGAGTCTTGACCTTGAAGGTCCAAACACCTGCCAGCACACAGGTATGCAGAATCTTTGGTTGCGGGGGGGGGGGGCCCCCGTATTAGATAAGGAAGAGTTGTGGCCATTGGTATCAACATCAATTACCAAGGACTCTATGGAATTCTGTGACTATCAGTAAGCTGGACTTTCTTTCATCCATTCACTTAGTAAGCCATGGCATACTGCAGGGAACAGAACAGACAAAAGACCCCTTCTTCATGAAGTTTACAGCAAAAAATAAAACTTTATTACTTTTCTGAGCTCGTCTCCCACTCCTCCTTTACTCCTGCTCCAACCACGCTGAATTCCTGTGCACCTGCACTTCTCCCACTGGACTGCTCTTCCCTCATGTACCTCTGTGGCTAAGTTCTAAGTGTCACAAAGGAAAAAAAAAAACCAATGAGGGAAAGGGAAGAAGAATTTGGGGGACAGGAGACATGTTGCAAGTTTACATAAGAAGGTGTACTTTGAGAAAAGAATAGAAGGAGGTGATGGGACTGAGTGCCAAGTTATACAGAGGTCTTGGGAAAGGGCCTTCTAACAGCCAGTACCGTGTTCTCCAAGTTGACTGGGGGAAATGCATCTGGTGTGTTAACTGTTGTCAGAAGAACCAGAAGGTCAGTGTTAAATGGAGAAGAGTGAGCAAGAAGTAAAAGAAAGTAATAAAATAAAGTTTTGGTAGTATAGAGAGTGCCTAACTAAAGACTTATTCCCAGGAAATGGAAAGCCACTGGAGCACTTTGGAACGGTGGAACGACAGGATCTGAGGTGTATCTTACTGGGCTCACTCTGGCTGCTGTATCAAGAAAAGACTGATAAAGGCCAGCGTGGAAACAGGAGACTAAGAGACCAACAGAAAGTTACAGCAATCATCCAGGTGAGGGATAACGGTGGCTTGGGTTAGGACGGTTTAGGAGAAGAGGCAAAAGGAAACCATGAAGGTACAACTTGTCACCCTAACAGAATGTCTCCTAACTCCCAGGCTAGGCAGGACGGATGAAAAACTTATACCCTGATTTTCCCTGGAAGTCTGACAACGTAAAAAGCAGAAAAAGTCAATACTTTTGAGAGGGCAAGTGTTTAAAAAAGAAAGAAAACAAAAAGAGAAAGGAAAATAAATTGTTAAATTTATTCAAAGTCTGCTTCCTCATTAAACTCCTTCCCACCTTCACTGCGAACACTACTGCTGTCTCCCTGTCTTGAGCTTCCAACCTCAGGCTGGCCTGGAGCAAAGAACTGCAGTAGATTGCCTGGCCGTATCTCCTGCTTCCTGAGGCCACCTGCCTGCAGCAACCCCAGCTCTGCATTCCGTAATTTCGAGACTGTTTCTGACTTCTCACCTGTCTCCGCTTTCTAACACACTGACCTCTCCCGGCCCTAATTCTAATTAAAACTTATGTTTTGTTTCCTTAGGGCCCTGAATCCAACTGATGAGGTTGCTACCGGCTTTATTACACTTTCCTTTCCAGGTGGCCGATTTCATTTTGGAGACACTGAATCTCAAACCCCAGAGGTGTCTCCAATGTTGGAAATGTGAGCAGGCTGGTGAGGGGTGGTCTGGGGCCGCTGAATTTCTGATCCTTCTTAAATCACATCATGTGTGTATTTGTTCATTCCGTGTAAGCCGAAATCTAGCCCTGCTTAAAAGTTCTCCATATACCGGGAAGTAGGGGGATACTCGATAAATTGTTGCCTAAATAGCGTACAGCTGGTATGCACGCTGTACTTAAAAGTGTTCCACATACTTAAGACTATGCCTAATTCATTCCACCACCTCCTATTCTCAAACTGAACAAGTGAGCAACAGGATACTTAGATAAAAGTTTAACATTTGGGGGTTATTCTCTAACACCCCTGCCTTTCCAGAATTCAGCAGGAACCTACCCAGAGAACTCAGTTCTGTTTTAGGCTCCATTTAAAGAGACAAAAAAAACTTAGAAAAGGTCTGCAAAAGAATTCAAATAGCAGCCATAGCAATGGAAAGAGAGGGTAAAAAGGACCAGAAATATTTAGGCTGGAGTACAGAGAACTAACGGGCAAATTTAAAATTTAATAGATAAAGGACAACCCTACAAAGAATGGGGTCTCCATTTTTTTTTTAACACAGGAATAGAAATAGCAGGTAGAGTATGAGGATGAAATTTTCTTCAAGTGAGGGCTGTTAAAAACTTTGAAGGGTTATTGAGGTATGACTGCAGTAACATGCTCTGAAAGATAAGGCAGCCATACATCCCTTTTTGTTTGAAGTGGTCCTTTTTACACCTGTTGTCCTAGGTAATTTATATTACCCCCTTTTACCCTCAACGTACCCAAGTTTGGACCATAAGTTATATGATCATTTCACTTAAATATCCTATATAAACTTACTTTGAAGGAATACAGACTTAATTTCACTATACATCACTTCTACCCCTACCAGAATAGTTTTCATAATGACAGTAAGATTCCGGTCTCTGCCCCTGCCTATCATTTTTAGTCTATGCATTTGACTATGATGACCAAGAATAATCATAAATAAGCAAAGCCATCCCTGCAAGAATCCTTGAATCCCAATATGTGGACCGCCCTAGAAACTGAGGCTTTTCTAGTGCCTATGCTTCATACGAAGATTTGGGCAATGTGAAAAAGGAGACTTGTTTTCAACACGACTTCCTCCAGAGCTGCTTCTTGACTTCTTTTTTTAATTTTCTATCTTGCAATGGATCCACCACTCTCAGAACTATCCAAATATTCAAATCTCACCGAAATTTTCCCAACCATGTCCATCATCTGTCAGGACTCTGGTCTTGGTTATCAAGGGGCCATCTCACCCTGAGGTAGCCCAGAATGAATTTTGGGTAGGCAGACACTCCCAGGCCTTTCACCTAGGAACGAAACCAACCCTAAGGCACATTTTAGCAACAGCATCTCTTAGGTTGTGACTTCTCACTACCACTTGATGAAATGATCATCCTAAGGGAACACCAGTTGTGCAGGAGAAGGAAGAGAGGCCTGAGAGATATTTAAATAGAATTAAATGGGACCTTCTGTTATAAAGTTTTGTTGTGGGAGCCCTCTATTTGCCCAGTTCATTTGTTCCTGAATGTGCCCAGTGAGATTTATATTCTCTTATAATCCAGGGGGGGGAAAAAAAAAAAGCCTGCCTAGAGATTTGGCAGGAAGGTTAAGTCTGTATGGTAGAGACTGATAGGCACACTCCACTGTCACCCTCACACCAGGGTATGACCATTCCAGTGAGTTCTGGACAATGGAGTGAAGCCGAAGTGTGTCCCTTTCAGAGTGAAGTGGGAAGAAATAGATGTGTCTTTCCCATGATCTTTCTTCCCGTCCACCAGCTAAATGGAAGAACCTAGTGTGGAGCAAGGCCACAAGAGGAGTCCAGGTCCCTGAATAACCAAGTCATCTAGAGTGGACTGGAGTAAGAAGTCACCTGCAATTATTTTAAACTACAGAATATGTGTATTTGTGCATTCCAGTATTTAGACATACTGGATAATAAAATCCAATTCTTAAGATTTTGAGTCTGGAGTCAAAATTGAGCCTTGTGTTGAGAGTCTCCATACATTAAGATTAAAGGACCTTTATATGACCACTGGGAAGGATGACTGGTAGGAGAGCAGGGCATTAACCTCCCCAAATCTAGCTTCTAGTTCTAATCTCTAACTCTTCCCAATGCTCAAATACCTAGCATCAAGAAGAACTTCTATTCAGAAGTAAACTCGATTTTGTTTTCAATGATAAATAGGAGCGTTTTGTGGAAAAATAAACCATTCCCTATCATCAGAAGGGGTTCAGAACAAGCTTCCCCAAAACACAGTGTGTAGATTTTGAGCTGAAGACAATCAAGGCCCTTAAAGACTCAAAGAGCTTTTTACCTTCCCATTAACTGCCTCTAAGAATTCACATAGAAGGCCTGGTCCAGGAAGAGAGCTAGCACCAGAGGTAACTATGAAGAGCATAACTAGGTGTGGTAAGCTGAGAGGAGCTTGGCAGGATCCGTTTGTTCAAGTATCTATGTCCCACTGTCTCTGCGTGTCATAACACACATTTGTTTACCAACCTTTGGTTTTCCCATCCTCCTGTGAATTATCTTCCTTCCCTTTGAAACTTCAGACCCCTACCCTCTTCTGTTTGGCTCAGGATGACATATGAACCTAACTGCCTATCTTTGAGCCTCTCGGGTCTTTGAAATTAATTTTTCTCCTATTAATCTGTCTTAGGTCAATTTAATAAACAGACCAGCACTCCCCACCAATGTACCCCAAAAAACCCTAGGAAGAGAAGGAAAATTTTTCTGTACTTACAATTAGTGACCATGAAGGGAACAAGCATCTGGACACTGTCCACTAAAGGACTTTTTTTTTTAAGATTTTATTTATTTATTTGACAGAGAGAGACAGCCAGCGAGAGAGGGAACACAAGCAGGGGGAGTGGGAGAGGAAGAAGCAGGCTCCAGCAGAGCAGGGAGCCCGATGTGGGGCTCCATCCCAGGACCCTGCAATCACGCCCTGAGCTGAAGGCAGACGCTTAATGACTGAGCCACCCAGGCACTCTTCACTAAAGGACTTTTGCATCTGAGAGACCCTAGGGTCTCTAACAAACACCAGCAGAAGGTAAGAATTCTTACCATGTCAGTCTCCCAGATCTCTACCTGTAGTGAGAGTCTTTTTTCCCTTCTTAAATTTGGATTACCAGGAAAAAAAATCCTGTGTGAACTAGTTTCTTGGGTATAATAACTCTGGCAAAGATTTGGTTTGAGTATTATTTTCCTATTGATTCCTTACTCCCAGAAATAGAACAAGATGACAGAAATAAAATGACTATGTCCTGAGATCCTGGCTTTAAAACCATAGAGAATATTCTCTCTAGTCTCCACTAACCAGAAGATACATGTATCAGTGTGAATCCAGAAGAGCCAAATAGGATATGAATCTGATTTAAAACAAACACACAACACACAAAAAAACTAGACTTGGTCCATCTTGACCTGGACTGGGAGCAGGGTGCGGTGGCATTCCCTTTGTCTAATTGTGGCAGCTCTCACAGCAGTTTGTCATAAAAGGTCCCAGTCCATAAAGGATCTCAGTCACTTCAATCTCCATTGTGTTGTTAATGCTGACAAAGCCCTACTCTAGGAGCACCTGCCCAGTGTCACAGATTAGCAGGTCTATGACTGGAGGCAACTCACTCACATTCTCATGAAAAACTAGAGACAAGAGACACCATTTGCACTACACCATTGTTACCAACAGTGACAGTGAGGGTCTTCTGCTTTCTTAGGCTAACCTTGGAAGTGAACTTTCTGGATCTTGTGAGGGCTGCATCTTTTGCACTCTCCTTTGGGATGGCTCTTGTAGAAAAAGGCTTATTGGTTAGAGTCCCTATTAAGAATGTAAGATCCTACTCATCAATGGCCACCATGATGGATTCTTTGCATTGGCCAGATCTGAAAGAAAAAAATTTATAGAGAGCTCATGCTAAGTAATTCTCTTATTGGTACCTACAGAAAGACCAAGTTAAAAAGAGGTCATAAAGGATTATAATGGCTAGCCTTAGGGATTCTCTTAAGACAGAAGAACAGAAATCAGACTTATAACAAAAATTAAGGTCCACACCCAATGTTAATTTCCCTTCTTAAAAACTAGCCCATCTCCTCAGCCAATTCCCAGACCCTCCTGCAAATAATCAGGAAATAGATCAGCTAGAGGCCAATGTTCAGGGGGCTAAATGGGAGCAATAGTAGAGGTTTTCACCCTACAGTGAATTCGTCTAAGGCTGAATTGTGCGCTCAGAAACGAGAGTTGTTGAATGTTTTATAAAGACTTTCCTAACCTCCCGGGGTTGACGAGACTCTGGGGAACTTTCTGGTAAATTGCTACATTATTCCCTTAAATAGCTAAGGGAAATTAAAATTAAAATTAATGAAAAATCTTGCCAAATTCTGGCAGATACTAAAGTCTGCAGAGGGGACCTTAGGAAAACTGGCAGAAGCCAGCTAAGAGCAAAGATTCTTGCCAGATTCAGCTCTTTTGCATCTCTGCCTGTAAGGCCCAGTCAAGAGTGGAAAATAAAATTTGACATCCCTTTCTTTCCAAATCCACACCCATTGGTTATTGATCCATTCTCTCCCAGGGATAGAAATTGCTTTCTTGCTTGTCTCATTTTGAGCCGTGAGAATCTGGCTTGGCTTTCCATCTGCCTGGACCATGCAGGTCATCAGTTCTTTCTTTTTGTTATCTTCATGAGTGACGCCAGATCTTGTGAAGTTATCCTTTGCACCTTCCTTGTGGACACCTCTTGTGTACACAGAGTTGTTTAATACTGCCAGAAATATTTACTGTTTGTCCCAGCTGAAACATGACAAGAAATCGGAAAGGATTTAATAACTCTGATTAGATATCTTGGCTACATTGGAAGCTGATATTCATAGCCTAATAGGATTTTTTTTACACCTTCTTCTCTAAGCTAAATGTGTCCAGAGGAAAAGGAAAACATTCCAATGTAGGTGGATGGACAGGTCAGTCCTTTATCATCCAGAGTACATCCCAGTTCTTTCAGGAATTAAAACAACTGTCCTTACCTTAACCATCTTTGTAAAACCAGAAATGGAACTCCAGGCACAACACAAAGGCCACTTACCCTTTTCACTACTCCCCAAATCACCCCTATTTATCTCAAAAGGCTTCTAAGAATTGTAAAAATTCTGGCCTTAAAGAAATAAGAGTCCTTCTAAGAGAAACTTGCGTTCTTTCACCGTGCCTTCGAAATGTAAAATTTTTACCCCACTTCCCCTGGGAATTCTTAAAAAAAAAAAATAAAGTGATGACCTAATTAAGATTTTATTTATTTATTTGACAGAGAGAGAGAGAGACAGACAGTGAGAGAGGGAACACAAGCAGGGGGAGTGGGAGAGGACGAAGCAGGCTCCCAGCAGAGGAGCCTGATGCGGGGCTCGATCCCAGGACTCTGGGATCACGCCCTGAGCCAAAAGCAGATGCTTAACGACTGAGCCACCCAGGTGCCCCATTAGGTCATCACTTAAAAATATATATATATGTTTCTGAAGTTTAATCAAAAGAAAAACAAAAAGGGGAAAGGTTATTTGAAACTTAGGAAATTTAAAAAAAAAACACCTCATGTGCCTTCTCCACAAATATCCATCTCATGGTTAAAATTTTAGAATGAACACTGAGGTCTGTGTTTGTCTGTATGTTCATGACTATCATATATATCTATCATATATATGATATATATTATACCTTGTGTAATCAAGCAGCTAAAATTGAATTGTTACTGTAAGTACTTTAAAAAAAAGCTCTATTATCAATAGTACACTTACGTAAAACTGGAACTTAATTTTCTTTCATCTACTAAAAGGACAAAGTTTTCTTGAATTACTGGTCTAGATAAGAGATTGTAAAAGGAATTTTTTTTTACATTTAATATGCCTAGACAACAAAAATTTTGACAATTTGTGTTGTAAAAATAACTGTTTATCAAGTCTGATTACTCAAAAAAAAAAAAAAAGGAGTTTCCTCTATTAGAGCTAACTTTTGTGGGTTTTGTTTTGTTTTTTACATTTTCTGTATTCTCCCTTGAATTCTTTGTTGCTATGGCTAAATAGATAACTATTGTTTCACAGTGACCTGTGATCACCTTTGATGACTGTAAAACCTTTTGATATTTTTGACAAACTTGCCCAAAAATCAAATTCTAAATGAAATCTTTGACCTTGAACCAACTTTGGGATTTTTTAGAGGGTCCCTGGAACATCTCAAAAGAGTTGTTCTCGCGCTTTAAAATTTAAAAAAAAAAATGTTAAACTAATTAAACTTACTTGATATATTAAATTACATGGGAACCATTGTCAAAAAAGAATATTAAGCCTTCTTTATGTTGTCTTTGTAGGTATATAATGATAATTATTCCAGAAATTGTATGTAACATTCCTAGAAATCTGATATGTCCTAATACAGTGCTATCATTCGTAATTCCAATTATCTTAAAAGATTGTGTATGTCACAGATATAGCCAAATTCCTTGTCAACTGCATTATGATGAACTCTCATATGACGTTTAGTCATTGCCATTTTTAAGCCTTTGTCACTTATGGACAGTTATTGTTTTACTTTGATGTTTTTGCAAAAGTATTTATCCACAAGTGTTTCAGCTTCAAAGAAATTTATGGAAAGGATTCTGGTAAGACTCTATAATACAGTTTTCTGTTAAGTTTCAGAACATACCACTGAAGTAAGCAATTACAGAACTCCAACGGGGGAAGACTGATGGCTTCATAACACTGCTAACAAAGATCAAAATCTAAAAGAACTGATTACATAAGCCTGATGAACTGAGGAAGAGGATTTTAATATCTATGACTTTATGTTTAAAATATTACTGGTTCTTTAATCATATGTTTTCCGAATACAGGTAAACCTGTCCTCCTAAGCTGTGACTCACAGCAATTTAGCAGAATATATCTTTATGAACAAAGATTAAACATTTATCTTTTTCTCCCTATATGATCCTTCCAGAATTTGAAAGCTCTCTGGGAGTATTCTTATTTTCATGGTAATATAGTTATTTGTGTAAGTTCAGTAAGACTCTGTTCACCTTGTAACAGGACACAATTGGAAACATTGGTTATGTTACCAAGGCTTTGACTAGAATATCATATATGGAGAATAATGTGCATAGACTCAGATATGACCAGACAGCTTTAAGGAACTAAGGTTGACTCTATGGAGCTAATAAAACCCCTTGGGGGAAAAAAAAATCAGCCTGGCAACTTGCTTACAGGGTTCCTGGCTGCCTTACCAGGTGAATAAGGTCACTTTCTGGCACGTATAGAAACCTCAGTATATTTAGGAGACCTCAAGAAGAGAAGAATTAACCTGAATCTACACATGTTGCTGGTGAAATTTGACGGCAGTCATTGGCTTGACTTCCTTGCCTCAAGAAGCTTTTAAAAATTCAATCAGATTGTTTTTATAAAAAGTTCCAGCAAAAGTAGGGATGCCTAGGTGGCTCCATCAGTTGAGGGACCAACTCTGGATTTCGCCTCAGGTCACAATCTCAGGATCATGAGATTGAGCCCCGCCTTGGGAGTAGAGCTTGCTTAACATGCTCTCTCCCTATGCCCCTTCCTCATATTCTCTCTCAAGAAATAAAAACAAAAGTTCAAGCAAAGCCGATTTAAAAGAGCCTACATGGGGGTGCCTGGGTGGCACAGCGGTTAAGCATCTGCCTTCGGCTCAGGGCGTGATCCCGGCATTATGGGATCGAGCCCCACATCAGGCTCCTCTGCTATAAGCCTGCTTCTTCCTCTCCCACTCCCCCTGCTTGTGTTCCCTCTCTCGCTGGCTGTCTCTATCTCTGTCAAATAAATAAATAAAATCTTTTAAAAAAATATAAAAAATAAAAAAATAAAAGCCTATATGATCACTATTTTTGCTATAATTATGTAAATAATCAGGCCAAATTTATTGAAACTAGAATTAATCTGTGAACAAATTAGTCTGTTTAATAAAAATAGGAATGATTATAGAGAAAATTATGTCTTAGAAACATACACCATTGTGGATATGAAATTCTAGTGCTGTTAATTGTCTTTGAGATTTTGTTTTCTACTTATAAATTGGACTAGATTCTGAATTCTTTCAGTTTTTTTCCCCAATATTTGGCTTCAATTCTCAAAACTTACCCTTTTCTCCTAACTTTCTGATTTGGAATCACTGAGAACTAAAATTGCCCATTTCCCCAAGCCATGCAAGCTAGAGTTGGGCAATTTTCTATGAACTTCAGAGAAATCACAACACTTCACATATAAACAATCTTTATACTAGTTGCTGGGTGACCATCTAGAAAGATCACCAAAGACATTTAAACTACAAACCAGGATTATCTATCAGATTGCCTCTGCCTGCCCTAACTCCGCCGGAAGATGCTTCAAGGCAGACATCCAGGAATTTTCTTGACTAGCTGCCTTCAGGACTCAGAAATTGGTATTATAGTCTATCCAATCATTAACGATTTTTTTCTTTTGTTTCCATAGAAACGTCTCTTATTAAAAACCTGATGGTACCATAAACTTAGCTTTGGGAGTCCACCTGCATCACCATCTCCATGAGATGGCGACAATTGTTTAATTGAACACACCTATTCTCAGGACTAAGAGACTGGTTCAGTGAGATGGAGTAATCTAACAACTTCTGGGCTGTCAAACTTCTTGGCAAAGTTTTATGGGTGGGACTGAAGGGGGTTCAGAATGAGTCTCCCCAGAATGTGTCACTTTACCATATAGATTATTTTGTGCTGAAGCCAGTCAAGACCCAAAAGACTTGGAAAGAGCTTTTATACCTCCTCACTAACTGCCTCTAAGAATTTAGATTCAGAGCCTGGTCCAGGAAGAAAGCTAACACCAGAGATAACTCTAAGAATTATAAGCCAGGTGTGGTAAATTAGGGGAAGCTCTCCAGAGCCTGTTTGTTCAAATTCCCTTCTGCATCCCGTGGTCTCTGTGTGGCATGACAAACATTTACCAAACTTTTGTTTTTCTTATCTTCCTATCAATTGTCTCTCTCTTCTTTGAAGCTCCAGATGCTTATTCCCTTTCTCCTTCATTTGGGACGGCATATAAGCCTCAATTGTTTAACTATCCTTGAGCCTCTTGTGTTTTTGTGAGGCTCCTTTATGTATGAAGTTATTTATGTATGAAAATATTTTTTTCATTTAACTAACAGACCAGCCCATAATATTCCATATATGCAACATTTCATTCATTCATTCATAGATTGGAGTGGAAAATAATCACTAAGCAAGAAAAATAGGAAGATGCGATCATTTACAAGAAGAGTAAAAGTAAATTTCTGTGGAAAGCAATTTAAAGCAACACTGTCATTATGTATTATGAACAAGGTGGTATCAAACTGCTAAATCACAACCACTCACTTGATCAAAGCCTTGGATTTCTATTTACAAACCCCAGAGCTTTCTTAGGACTTTAAAGCAGGGCCAATATAATCAGAGTAAGACTATAAAGGTATACTGTCTTTCCAACTCTAAAAAATGATTTCCAGTGGCTCTGAATAACCAGACGTCATCACTGTCCTTTACTATTCCAAAAAAATACGTTCCAGTATGTTCTGTATTATGTGAATCTCTTGTTCTGTTTCACGTGATACCTAAAAGCTATTCTGTCCAAATTCCAGTTTTTTTTTTTATAAGTTCAGCTGTGATCTACAGTTCATTCTGTTAAGTCTTCATAATCCCTCCATTCCATATTGTATATACACCTTCAGTGCTTCCTTCCCTCCCTCACATCCTAACACCTTCATTTAATCACTTCTTAATCATTTGCCTGAAAAGTAAACCCTCCAGTCACTTATTGTTTCCTACCAGATGCTGCTGTGGAATGGCTCCCCATGGGCTTCACCTAACATTCCATCCATGTTCATCTGGCTGTGCAGACTGTGATTCCAGCACTCTAAAGCTTTTAAGCTCTTTCTTTCCAAGAAAACTCATAGCTAACACCATTATTTCCTCACAAAAACAGCTAACATCTGCAGACTGAAACATCAAAACAAAGAAAAAAAATTTTGCACAGTTCTGCTAAAGTTGGATGCAAACTTTATCAGCCATTTTAGGCAATAAATCAATGTTCTTTTTTTTCAGTTTCCATTAAAAAATAAACCATAAAGGCTGATTTTCAATTTCCCCTCGGAGGAACAGTTAACAAACAGGTTACATGCAATGACTAATTAGTCTTTATGCCTTCCAGCTAAGCAAATTAAGCTTCTATTTGGAAACCTAATCTCTAACAAAATTTATCAGGTTGCTCAATAAAGTTTAATTTTATTCTGTACATAAATAGTTGTTTCAGCAGCATTATTTCTTCAACTTATTCGGGAAACAAGTATCTCAAAAAACTGCTTATTCTAAACTAACAGTATTCGATGTTTATTAGAATTATTGATTAGAACTCTCATATTAATAACTTTGAATATAATTAAACCGTATTCTTATAAAATCATTTTTAAAACTTTCATCTTTTGTGTTTTACAACCCCACTTAATGGAGATTCTTTTTTGGAAATAAGGTCCCTACAAGACTGAGACAAACCTCAAGCCTCCTCATTCCAGCTGTTTCCTGTATAGATCATAGTGGCCTTTAGTCATGGGCAATTCCTTTAGATCAGTATTTCTCAAATTTTAATGTGCATGGGAATCCCCTGTAGAGCTTATTAAAACACAGTTTCTTGGGCCCGTCTCCAGAGATCATTATTCATTAGGTCAGGTCGGGTCCACGAATTTACATTTCTAACCAGCTCACAGATAATGGTGATGTTGTTGATGCAAGGACATAATCTGAGAACCATAGGTCTACTTTAAGCCAACTTAAAAGAAAATCTATATGACTATGCTTAAGAGCCCATCACCATCAACTACAAAATCAATAAAATCCCTCTGCCAATATAATGTAAAAATAATAAAAATTAAAATCACAATCTTTCTACTAAAATCCATCATAATTTCATAGTGTGAATAGCACTTCCTAACTCCTTCCTTTCAAATACCATTATTTTATGTCCGGGTGAAAATGATTTACCTCTCTTAACCTGGACCATTCCAAATCAGTCTTCTTAGCATATGCTAGAGTAATTAATGGATGAAATTTTAAACCATAACACCAGAATCTCAAATAATTCTACAAACTCTCTTTATAGAGTTTGCAAGTCATTTAAACATTTTTCTACCTCTCATTAAATTTTCAGTGGTATTTGAAATACCAATATTGGTAACACCTATGTATATTAAAGCACACTAAAAGAAATATAAAGTTACTATGTTAATGCTGAATAGCTTGAGAGAATGGGAGATGGTTGTTCAGCAAAGGCCTCAAGATCTGCTGCCCCCACCACCAGGCCATGTGGCCTGTAGGGCCTCTTTTCAGTCCTTGTACAGGGAAAAAGTTGGACCATCAATGGCTGACTTACACAGGTTTGGTATGACAAGAGTAGGTCCTACTGTCCAAAGTGACACAGTACCAAATGTAATAACTAATCGTGGTTATTTGAAATTTCGAGATAATATACTGAGATCTCAAGGACACTCAAAGATGTCAGCAGAATAAGCCAAGCAATCAATTACAAGGCAGGTGGGATAAACAATAGGCACTGTGGAAGATTCTATACTAATCAATGCCTTCTCCTGGATGCCCACTTTCCAGTGGTCTCTCCCAGTTTTTCTTCTATCAGTCCCATACACAATGCCCTCAACTGCTCCAGGTTCTAATCTCTTTGCCTAGCTCATCTTTTCCCCGAGTGTTCTGACTCCAAAAAACATGCTTTGATATACTACCATTTACCCAACAGTAACAAATGTGAACTTACATATATTCATAGACCTAAACCCACATACCAAGAGATGCACATTTATATACTCACAAACATGTTCGGACATGGATGGGGTGCTTTTCACTGAGTAGGTATATATGCCTGCACATGATGATAAACATATTCACAGGAACAAGCTCATGAGCTATAAATATTTGTCTTCATGAGAATTAGAGAACTTGGAAAGTATTCAAATGTTTAATTATAACTAATAAATCGTCAACTAGGGTTCTACGAAAATATTAGTATGTTTGGATAGGGATGTTAAAGTCAAAATGTGAAAAATAAAACACATACCCTACAGACCAAATATAATTATGTTCTGCCACAACAGTAATACAAGTAACAAAACTATGTAAGAATATGCTCAGTTTTTCTGGTTTTCAACTCTCATGGGTTTTATCATCTATGAGAATTTTAGATTTTACTAATGATTAGGCACAAATTTAATTTTTCACATGTAGGCTTCCATCCTGGGAATTAAGGATATACCTATTGTCTAGCGTGTCTCAGCCCATTTTAAATATTTCGAACTTTCTAGAAGAGTTCTTGACATTCACTTCCTCCTAGCCCTATTGGTTGATAAGGTCTCCAACTACATTAGCAATCAGAAAATGAAAGTTATCATATGTAGTTTGAGTAATTAATCTGATACCAAGTTTTGCCCGTGGTTTCATCAAAACTAGTTAAACAGGAGTTCATACAAAATTATTGACAAGAATCATTTTTATTTTCCTTTCCCAACAGCTTATGAAAAAGCCACTGGTCCTCTCTCGTTTTGCCTTCATTAGTAAAAGGAAAGTGGCATCACACACATGGCGTGTGGCTTCCTGAGAGGTATATTCTGCAGCCTCAGAGCCTGACGCCCCCAAAGAACAAAGTCAGCCCCAACGGCATGAAGAAAGGAGCAATGACAGCAACGGGCCACCTCAACTTTCCTTACTTCGGCGTTGTTTTTTAGAAATGCTGAACGGAAATGGAGGGACAGCAAAGCCACATGAAAGTGCACCTGTGACGGTGTAAATTCAACTCAAATGTTCGGTCATAACGTGACCAGTTCCCGAGCTCCTCAATTCTCAAATGGAAACATCTTGAAGTTTTTTCTCTCAGGGACACGTTGTAGGGCTAGAACAACTGCCTTCTGATTATGTGATTATTTTTTTCTTTCTCACCCAGTACCATTTTATTCGATGATCAATTACATACAATTTCTTTCATCATCTTTTTGACTTTGTGTCAAGCAGAAAATTCTTGTTTTCTATGCTTCAAACAAGCCAGGTCTTCTTAATAAAGATTTTTATTAAACCCACAATAGCACTTCAACACATTTTATGTGACTGAGTTTTTTTTCTTTTTTCATTCCATTTATTTTATCATAGTGTGGTTTTACTCTACACACTATGGTTTTAGATGACCTCTTAGAGAACAGAATAAAGATGCAGTGGTTGAAGGAAATAGCTTTTTCCAACAGAACTTAGCCAGGAACTTTCAATCGGTGTGTGAAGTCTACATACATAGTATTTGGTAGGTGTACAGTGCATTTTATATAAATCTGACCTTTTTGGTAGGACTTTAAGTCAATGCTACTTGCCCCAAGTTTAAGCTACTTACTGAAAAACTAAGAAAGGCCGTATTTCTCAGAAATATCCTATAAAACCATTTCCCTGTGTACAGGGGTAAAAGAAGGGCTGCTGTTAGGTACAGAGCGAAAAGGGATGGTAATGAAAGATTCGAGAACAATGGCAACATTTTAAAGCATTTGAAATAACTTCTCCCTGAAATAAGGATGATTCATTCAGGTTCATCCACCTCAGATTTTAAATACTGGATCTCAAAATGAACTAATGAGGGAAGGTGAGCTATATCATCCCAAGTCATCTGTATCCAACTGCTGTTTCCCTCCTTAAAGTGATAGATTAATCTAGAACCACACTAATTATGTTAAATGAAGTTATCGTAATGAGTACAAAACAATTTTCTTATAACTGAAGCTCATACTGGTTGATAGACTGATAGGATGTAGCATAAGAAATATTGGCTTTGGAACCCGTTATAGGTTCAAGACCAGTGCTTCTACTAGTTATGTGGCCTGCAGAGATTTTAATTAATTCTCTGAGCCTCCCTTTCCTCTTGTTAAAAATGAGCGTAACGGATTCTTCTTTATGCAAATCTAAGAGTTCAGAAGTTAAATAAAGTCCTTAGCAAAGTCACTGGAATAAGTTCACTATCTGGTAAAGAGTGGTTGCTAATACTGATGCTGTGTGAGGGGCACCTGGGTGGCTCAGTTGGTTAAGCATCTGCCTTTGGCTGAGGTCATGATCCCAGGGTCCTGGGATCCAGCCCTGCATTGGGGAGTCTGTTTCTTCCTCTCCTGCTCCCCTTGCTTGTGCACTTTCTCTCTCTCTCGAGCTGTCGACTAAATAAATAAAATCTTTAAAAAAAAAATACTGATGCTGTGTGATTTCCCGAACTCTTGTTAATAATACTCTATTAACAGTTTATGTAGCATTTTATATCTCCTGTATTTTTTCATTTGTCCCATTTGGTAAGTCAGAAATCCAGAGCAGGTATGCTAAAATAATACTATTGCCCCTAAATAATAATTTTTAAGACAAATGATTGACCTTCTATTTAACAAGTTATCACTACTCCTTTCTCACCAAAAGGTCAATATCTGTATACATTCTTTAAAGAGCAAATATATACTTAAGAGATCTAGCTCTCTAGAGAGGAGTACTTACAGAGGCTTATGTTCCATCTCCTTTAGCTCAAGTTTTTCTTTCAATATTTTCTAGAGCATACATTTAGCAGAATATTAAATATTAAAAACGTGTCATAAGGGAATGGGGACTAAGTGATAGCAGACATTCATGAGTGAAACTCTGAATAACTACATCTGTTTCTCCACAGGTCTTGCAAATGTCTTTTAAACACAGCCCTAAAACCTAGGCAAACAGAACTCCAAACTGCCCTCAGCTTTTATGTTTGACCAGGTCCACAGCGTTCTATAAAATGCAAGATTTGAACAGTGCTGTCGCATTTTTAAAAATCTGAGAATTCTCAGTCCTTAAATCAAAATTCTCAGAAAGTAGAAATTGTGTCTAAGTAAAATAAGATTCATTTTGGACTTCAACATTAACCTATGTGATCAGCTTCTATTTCACAGTGAAATAAATACAGATTGAGGAAAGAATTTAAAAAGTGAATGCCAGACTCCGTACACTCAGTGGGTTACAGATGTATGAAAGCGGTGGCAGAGAGCCACTCCACTTCCTTCAAGATCCAAAAACATTTGGAAGGAAGCCCCAGAAGGAAAGACGTCTGACAGACATGTTCTCTTTGGGGTTTCCTGCCTCCTTGTTTGCCAAGCTTCCTAGACCCCATTGCTTGTTAATAAAGTTCACCAAGAAGACTTTATGAAATGCTGATTTCATAGAGTGAAACTTATATTAAAGGCGTTTTTATGTAGTCAAAGTTTCCTGACATCTGCATTTCCCTACTTCACAAATCCAAGGAAGCGTGACTTGGAAAGTTAACGAGCGTAAGGTGACATTTGATGCGCTTACTATCAGTGGGATATTCGGCCCAAACGCTGAATCCAAAACAGGGACCATGGCTTAGACAGTGCAATAGAGAAGCTTCTTCGCCCTGAGGGTGTCATTATAGCCCTCAGTGTTTCTACTCCTTCTCCCGTAAAACGGAGTCCTGAGAAGATACACATTGTACGCCATGTGAATTAACTCAGTAAAAACAGAGATAGGGAAAGTAAATGAAAAGCTAGATTTTACCTGCATAGCCAGAAAAGAAAAAAAAAAAATTAGCACCTGGATTTAAAAACCTACATCATCGTCCAGTATGAAAAATAATGTAGCACAGCCAAAACTACTAACTCTAATCTACAAAAGTACTATCTTCGATACTACTGGTGCCAATCATCAAGTCTGGTAATTTGGCTGACAGCACCAAAAGTTTGTCCTGTGGATGTTTGCTGTATTTAACATGCAGAAAGGATTTAGTTCCAGAAACATTTTAAGAAGATCTGAATATTCAGGTCTCCTGGATAACAGAAAGGTGAATAAAATATAGTTTCATCTCTTGAGAAGATCTCAGTCAAACACGAAAAATATTATGTATTTAATATAAAGATACTTCCATCTATTCAAACATATTTGGTGGGGAACTCTCCTTCAAAGTGGAAGATGGGCCTGCTATGCACCAGGCGGGAACTGGGGCTGGCAGAGGGAGAGGTGGGAGACATAGGCCAAACACTCGCAAGATTCATTACTTGAAAAACATAAGCATCCATTTTCAAATCAAACATGAAGAAAAACTATTAAGGCAATTTTTAAGATTGGGGCCTTTAAATTCTTTTTCCCTGTAAGAGACAATAGACCAGATAGAGGATACAGATGTAGGTCAGTATGTATATACTCAGACACAGAAATATTCCTAACTACATGGATAACTCTCCATAATTTTATTAATTCTGCCCATACATCTTCAATCATCTTATTCTGACCTGGAATGTCTTCTCTCTACCCAAATCCCATCTGACCTCCAATCTACCTCCAACACAAAGACTATTATCATCCTCATGGACTCGCCCTGGCACTGCATTAGGACATATTTATAGGCTTGTGTTTGTAACTGAGTTACAATCAAAGAATGCAGGAAAAAGCAGGATTCAAATAAAAAGCAGGATGAAGAAATGAGCTTTCGGGAGACAGCAATGAAAATGAAAATGTGGCCTGAATAGTGCCGTTGGGACAAAAGCTCTCGTGGTTCTATCTCCCCTTCTTGTCCACCATGGTCCTTAGCACCCTGCCAAGGTCAGACAGCCAGAACCCAGCCCTCCCTCTCTCTAAACCAGGGAAGGAAGTATCCGCTCCTCTTATCAAAATCATGTTTGTAACGCACAGCTCCGGTCCCTTCATCAGTGTAAAGAAAGTAGTTTTTGTTTACATTTAGTATTTTTCAGAGAGCCTTTCCACTACTTGGCTTTCCATTACATTATTACTAGTCTTTCATGTAAATGCAGAAAGTCTAAAAATATAAACATCTATAAACTTGAATAATGTTCTAAATTATCTTCACATAAAAGTCTTTATATAAAGTCTGGCTTTAGAATGCATGTTTTGGGAACAAGATCTGCCAACCAGTATTATTTTCTGAAGAAAAGAACATAAAAATCGGCCCCAAATTTGGCCAGATGTAGAAGAAATGCAACAACACTTCAGTGTTCACTTTGCAATGAATTCGGATCACTCAGAAAAGGAAGATCATCCAAAGGGGAAGATGGCAAATCTCTGATAATTTAAAGACAACTCCTGTCTGTTGAGTAATGATTAGGGTCTGTATTGTTGAAAATATGCCAACATTCAGAAATGTCCTCGATGGTCTCATTAAAGCATCCCCATTAACTGCCCATCAAGGACAACAGAATCAAACATCCACTGGCACAGGAAGATAATCTGGATGCTGGAGGCAGTGAAGTATACAAATAAAGAGGGCAAGTCCTGCTTAAGGCTTTTCTATGTACTTTTATTTTAAGTGTAATCTTGACCAAACAAAATATTTCCAGAGGTTAAATTCTGCTCACCTGTGCAACAGCCAATTTGCATCTCCCACTTAAACTAACAATAGAGCGACTGGCATGAGAAAACCGGGACTCTATATGTTGCTTTTATTATTAGGGCTTCACACAGCCTGGACGAGCACTTTCAAATCAGAGTTTCTATGAAAAACAATATTCCCCAAATACAGGATTCTGCTTTAGCTCTTTCACTATGATCTGTTCCATGAGAGTGACCCATTGAGTCACAGTTCTGCACAGTCTAGCCCCTTAGTTGAGGAGGAAAAATAAAAACAAACAAAAATAAAAGCTAAACTTGGAAAGGGAGAGTCAAGGAGAGAAGAAAGGGTCAGGGAAAGTTACAGCACAGAGTGAATAAGCATAAAGAAAGCCAAAAGACTTGGAGGAGCTCACAGCTAATGAAAAAAACAAGAACACAGAGTGGGGGGAGGGAAGGATGTGAAAGCCAGCTGGAATAAGAGAAAGCAAGAAATACAGGAGCCAACAGAAATCCAAGGACAGAAAGTATTGGAGATTGAAGGGAACAGGAAATTTATTGGAAACCAAGTTGTTTTTCCTTTTGTATCCAATGCAATTCTATTCCAGGCAGAACTCTAGTCTCAACCTCAAAGAGGACAGAAGGGAAGTTGAAACTCATAGGAGTCTTTCCTGGACAGCGGCCAAGGGCTCTGGAAAGATAGATTAGAGAAAACATGATATGACAGCAGACCCTCTGAAAGCAGATACAGGGAGAGGGGTGGCAGTCTCACCCAGCACAGGAGTTTCAAAAATAAAACAAAAAAATGTAAAAACAGTGATAGTTTGGCTCCATCTCCGAGCTACTGAATCAAAATTTCTGGTACATTTAATAAACACCTCAAGTGATTCTTATCACCGGAAAAGTCGAGGAAACACCAATTTAGTAGTAAAAAATTGGGGGCTCTGAAACTAGAGCTGACTGAATTTTGTTCCGAGCTTTGCTATTCATTAGCTGTGGACCATGAACAAATTATTTCACCTTTCTGCATCCCAATAATTCAGTTTATAAAATGGATTGTTGGGGACATTAAATGAGATATTGTACACAAAGCAGTGAGGCAGGACCTAGTACATATTGAAAACTCCACAGCGGTAGCTCTAGAACTACAAAAGTACTCTGAATAGAGACTCATGCAAAATCATGTGTCTTAAGTGATTAAAAAATAAAGTATGAGAAAGATATAAAAAAGCTGAATCTTGGATACAGCACGCATGGGATGAAGTACACATGGGAGCATTCTTCCCAACGATACAGAGACCAAGCCACAACCATCAGGGTTTCTGCTCTTGGTCTCAGCATTCGTGAGTTGGGAATCACATGCGAACAACCTTGACAAAAAGCTTTCTTTTTTCTTTTTTCAAAAGCATATTATCAGTCAATTCAAGTTAAAGGGGACTTTAAGATCTGGAGTCTCCATGCGCGCGAGAGGAGGACTTTCTCGCAGTGCAATCAATCCAGGACTTGGTCGATGTGGAGATTCCCAAAGAGAACCACAGCCATCACAAGACTATTGAGGATCAAACACAGGGTAACCCACCTTACTTCACAATCCTGTCTTCTTTAGTCATTTCCCATTATTCCCAACAACCATCTATTTCCTCTATAGAACCCCATGTAGTTCTTTGCCTTCCTCGTTATGTGAAGACTCAAGTTCTTTGTTTTCCCATCTGGAAACTCAGCTCTGTAGTGACAAGCTCCACTACATTCATAACCTCTTTACTGAACATTCCCATCATCCTCTGGCCTTAAATAAAGCCTTGATCACCCTTGCAGAAAGCATCTGCCTGGTAACCCTCTCATGTAGAGACTGCTTAGCTTTCTAGATCTTGCTTAGTGACCAGAAGTATGGATGGCATCTGCAGTTTTCACTACTTCCTAAACAGTCACTCTTCATTTGTACAAAAACTCCTGTTCCTTTGAGATCCATGTGACTTGGCCATATGGTCCTTTAGCCCTTTGGAGGACTTGTATCCCTTATAAACCAAAACCACTAGAACTTAGTTTGCCATTGTTTTCTTGACCCCAAATTTTGATATCGTTCTGTTTACTCAATGTCCTAGTGAACCTTCTATCCAATATCCGACTTCCACTGACATCTTACTTTAGCTGAGCCATTAATTCACATGCATACAGAGGGCTTATTATTGCTTGTGACTGCTCACTTATTAAGATTCTATGAATGTTTTCAACTTTCTAACTTTGTTGTGCCCATGACTAAAACCTTTGGCCTCTTCAGTACTACAAGTCTTTGGAACTCTACTTCCACCCACCTGTGCAAGATCTTAGATCAACAGTCTTGAGAACAGCAATATATCTGGTAACATGCTATCTGAGGACCCATGATATAACAATAATGAAACAGACTTATTCCTCAAGATGAATGAGTTCACTCTGTGAAATATATCTTTTGTTCCAAGCAAGCGTATTAATTTAAATATAAAATAAGACTACCAAAAAAGTATAAATAGCCGCAAAGATACATAAAGTAGTGAGTGAAGTGGAGAGATAAGGGCAGAAAATAGGATAAACATAAGGAGTCACACATAATCACATGTAATTAAAGGTTAATTAACCTAATTAAGGATAGAGACAATCAGATAAGCAGCTTAACTTGTGAGAGACACAATTTAAAGCAAAATGACAGAGAAATGGATATGAACTGTCTTAAGGCACTTATTTTTTAAGACGACTGAAATAACATGAACATTCAAAGAAAGAAAATTAAAATGTTAATTCAGAAAACAGAATTTTTTCAAAAAATAGAAATCAGCTGTTAGCACATCATACATATACACAAAGATATAAACATACACATATAGATGAGAGGATCAACAAACCTTCAAATTACTTTTCAAATTTACTGATAAAATACGTAGACTTTATACAAGTCTTAAGAATCAACAAAGAAAGAGAAAGGATTAGCCAGGAATGAAATAAGGCAATGGCAAAGATTAAAAAGAAAAGGTTAATGACAATAATAAAATTTGTTTACCAACCTCATGTCCATTAAAAAAAAAAAAAAGATGAGGTAAACTTATATCAATAGACATAAAATATCATGAAGGTACTATCCATTTATTCATTCAACAAATTTTACTGAACTATGTCACAAAGAAGGAGTAAACAGTATATTTTTTCTCTAAAGCCAAAGATTGAAGTTGAGCATAATTTTTTATTTTTAAAACATCTTTCTCTTTCATAATTTTTATTTATAGTGAAAACCACTGGAATAGTCTGTTTTTCCATGAAGTATTACTTTCTCATGAAGCAGCCAATCTTTGAATTCCTTTTTTGAGCTTTAAATTGTTGCTTTATACAAACTTTTGGCTGTAAGATAAATAAGTTCCGGAAATCTAACGTATAACATAGTGATTATAGTTAATACTGTATTATACACTTGAAAGTTGCTAAGAATGTAGACCTTATATATTCTTACCACAAAAAATATTTTAATTCTGTGATGGGACTCAGGTGTTAGCTAATGCTAAGGTGGTAATCATTGTGAAATATATAAGTATCAAATCTGTACACCCTCAACTTATACAATGTTATATGTTAATAGTTACTCTAAACAGTTTGTATATTACCTGGAATGTAACTACCTCAAAATTTTTGTAATATGTTCAATTAATATATTTTTATCACTCAAATTACATTGCAAAATTGTTTTTGTTTTTTTTTTTAATATTTTCCTTATTATATTGTATTGCAACTAGCTGGTTCAGAGTGAATTTCTCACTGAGAACAATCAGAAAATCTGGACAAAATATTAATGAAAACACTTGTTTGATAGCCATAGAGAGTTGCCAAGGTAGTAAGTGGCCAATATACCATGCAGAAGAAAAACAAAGCGGTAAGACCAACATTGACCAGGACTTCCTCTTAAAACATTTGCCAATTCAGTATCAGCAGTTGAGAAGATCTTCAGACCTTCTACAAGTCTTAGAAGCTAAGGAGAAAATACTTTGATTTTAGGTCCCAACTAGGAGGAGACCCCCTGATAAACACCTTAGGCTTTTTAGTTAGAACCCCTGAGCAGTGACAAAATAAAAGTAAGGGTGAAGAGAAAAAGACAAGTCCTCACAAATAAACTAGGCCCAGACTCAAATCAGCTAAGCATTGGATTGGCTTAAGGTAAACTATCCTTATACTATTTGCTAAAAGCTAAAGATAATCCTTTCTGTATTTCATACCTGTTAGAATGGCTACTTTCAAAAATCTAAGAAGTGTTGTGAAGGATGTTGGGTGGGGGGGGATCCCTCCTGTACTACTGCTCGGAATGTAAACTGGTGCAGTCCCTTGGAAAACATTACAGAGGGGCCTCCAAAATTTAAAGATAGAGCTGCCATATGGTCCAGCAATTCCACTTATAAGTATCCAAAGGAAAGGAAATCACTAAATTGAAAAGGTACCCCCATGTTCACTGCAGCATCATTGACAATAGCCAACTTAAGTGTCCATCAACAGATGAATAAGATGTAGTACATACACACAGGCATATTTTTTAGCTTTAAAAAAAAAAAAAAAGAACTGGATCCTGCCATTTGTGACAAGATAGAATTGAAGGCATTATGCAAAACAAGTCAGGCAGAGAAAGACAAATACAGTATCATTTATATGTAGAATCTAAAAAGAAACCCAACCAAAAAAAAAAAAAAAAAAAAAAAACCACTCATAGATACAGAGAATAGATTGCTACCAGAGGTGGGGGTGGGGGTGGGGAGGGCAAATGAGGAAGTAGGTAAATAAAGGGAAAAAAAGAATCCTTTCGGGAGAAGAGTAATTTGAGGAGTCTCAAATTATGTCTATAATTTTCATCTCAGGCATCTAACATACACTCAAAAATCAGTAAGCATTCCAAGAGGAAAGGTACATAAATCAGACCCACTAAAGATCCAAATATTGGAGTTATCAGACATGGAATTTGAAATAACTCTAATACTCAAGAATTCATGACAAGATGGAAAATGGTGGCAAAGAACAAAAAAGTGGTTTTTAAAAATAACATAGAAATGCATTAACTCACAAATATAAAATTAAACTCAATAGATTAACAGCAAATTACAACTGAAGAGAATTAATGAAATGGAAAACAAGTGAGAAGAAAATATTCAGAGTGAATATGGAGAAAAAAGATGAAAAATACAAAAATGAGTGTAAGAAATATATGGAGCACAGGAAAAGTTCTAAGATTTTTCAAATTATAAGCCCAAGTGGAGGGACTGAAAAACAAACAGAAGCAATACTTAAGGAGAAATGGTTGAAAAGTTTCTAAAACCTATGAAAGCCAATAAAGCATGGAGCCACAGATCCAAAAAATGCTACAAACCATTAGCAAATGCAAAGAAAATTAAAATCTAGACACATCATAGTCATACTGCTGGAAACCAAAGACAATGGGAAAACTCATTATCATCAAAGAAGCAAAAATAAGACTAAGTTCATTTCATTGTCTCTGGCTTCCATTATATCTACTGAATCTACATTTTGTGCTGTTGTCATGAATTCTTTATATGGAATACATATTTATGGCCAATAATAACATTTATGCACATCACATAACAAAATAAATGTAATTTCAAACAAAACTGAAAAAAATCAGATTTTTACTAAAGAATATAGAAAATAAAGCCACTTCTAGCTGAAGGAAAATAATTTCAGATGGAAAAATGGAGATGAAGAAAGGAATGAAGACCAAAGAAATATATTCTAAATATAAAATGTCTATCGACGGTATATAGATAACAAATATAAAATTAACATATAGAACAACAATATAAAAAGCAGAAGTCAGTAATGGAGCTAAAATACTATATTTGCATGTTAAAAAGTTGCAAAGGTGCCAATTTATGTAATATTTTAATAAGTCTAGGTCATGTGTTGACGTTATAGATAGCAACTAAGAGTATAGTAAAAACAGTATATAATTAACAAGCTATGGCAGGGAGAAAATGAATAAAAATATGTCACTCAAAAGAAGCTACAAAAGGAGAAAAATGGGAAAAAGTATAATAGGAGAAAAAAAGAGGGGAAGAAAGAACACTTGAGACAAATTAAAAACAACAACAACAAAAAACAGTGGTATGGTACCTTGGTTCTTTTCTGGAAATCCCTCCCTAGTCATCCTAAGATATTTAGTAAATGTACTAACAACTGCATAGCAAACTAAAAACCATATAGTCACATTATCCTCTGATTATTTTATGAAATAAATATATTTCAGAATATTCAGAAATATATTTAGGTTAGATTCCTAAGAACTTTTAACACCAAATACTTTCTTTGAATCATAATTTTTGCTGAGAGCAAATGTAACTTAAAGGATTCAGGATATAATGTACAATAACTAAGTTTAATGTCACATAATCTACAATTTGCTTTTATACATCTACTGCATTTAAAATATTGTTTGTATCAGAATTTAGGCCCTGGAGAATTTTATTGTCACAACAGGGTATTAATATATGAAAAAAAATTAGCTACTGCTTAGGCAGCACTTGCAAATCAGTAAGGAATTGCTTTACCAGGTACTTTACATTAACCAAAACCTTGAAACACACCAATTAAGCCAGCTTCTTCATACCCATTTTAACAGAGACAAACATAGAAATAAAACAGGCCCGAAGAGATAGCTTCAACCACAGGGTGATCGATATTAATGGTCTATGAAAGAAATCTTCTGAAAAATCAGTGTCATTAGCAAAAAACTAGAGATTCAAAAACTTAATTAGTGGAGCTGTGGTACAATAAACCTTTTATCCACACTGACCCATTCTGTACTGGAAAATAAATTGTTAAACAGTATTTATTTTTCATCCTAATAATTCATCAAGGATACATTATTATCTCTCATGTGTAAACTGAAATTTTAAGATCTAACCAGGATATTGCCTGCACAAACTCACAGAATGAATTGGTAGCAGAACAAGATCTAGGTTTCCAATCTTGTATTGTCTAGCACAGGATGCTTTCAAAATATAGTATTCTATCTGTCCCAACAGTTACCAAATTGCTTCAAATCCCAGAGGTCCTGCTCATGATTCTGCCAGATTTTACAGTGATGCATTAAGCACTGTGCTGTCTCGTCACCACCCCCCAGAATCCATCTTGAGCTCTTCTCCCCATCAAAGCCTGACTAGCTCCTGTGAGATGAAAGGTGATACACCAACAGTAATAATATTCATCTTCTATCACTAAGACCAAACTGTATTGACATTAAAGATTCATTCTCATCACATTAGCATTCACTTAACTAATATTTATCATTGTACCAATCACTGATTTGGCAAGTGCTACAAAGAATTTCATAGTCCCCGTAAGCATGAGATGAACATTCACTCATTTGTTCATTCAGTAAGTATTTACTGGCCATGAAAAACTAACCAGACATTTGGTTAGTTGCTGAGAATGGTGGATTTTTCCCTTACTTTTATGATGCCTAGACTCTGGTAGGGAACTACATATCAAATAATCACAAAAATAAGTATGTAATTGAAATTACATATGAACTGCGCACGGAGCCATATAGGACAACAAGAGCTGCTTGCCTTAAGAGTCTGGGAAAGAGTTCATGAGATGGTAACATTTGAGTTAAGATCTCAAGGGTGAACAGAAGTTAAATCATTACAAAGAATCTTCCCAGAGAGGGGAAAACAAAGACCAGGGCTCCAGAGGAAACATCATTAAAAATTCAAAGAGGGCCACCATGGCAAGAACAGAATACCTTAAGATGATGCTGCAGAGAGATGCAATGAAAATACCAGGAGAGCTTCAGAGACACATTGAAAGTTTGGGTATTTATTCCTAAAAGCAATGGAAATGCATACAAAGCTGTAAAACGGGGACCAGCAGGATATCATTTGAAATAGAGAACATCTCCCAACTAGCTACATAAACAGGGAGTTGAGGAAGGACTGCAATCATCTACTAGTCCGTGAGAGAGAATGCCATGTTAAAATTGGTAGTAGCAAAGTTGGAAAAAAGATGGATCTGAGAGAAATTCAAGATGTAAAACTGCAGGACTAGTGATGCTCTGGATGTGAGAAATGAAAATGAAGAGCTCTTGCCTTGTGGCATATAGAACTGAACAGATGGTGATGGTATTCCTGAGATAGCAAATACTGGAAAAGGTCGGGGTTGAAGGAAGGAGAACGTGAATCCAGTCTTGGAAATGTTGAGTTTGAATTGCTTTTGAAATATTCAAGTGATGATGTCCAGTAAGCAGCTGCACATCAGGACTGGAGCCTAAGAGGGAGACAGCAATATAAATCTAGAGAACACGAATATATAAATAGTAACAAACCGTGAGTGCGGATACAAAGTCATGAGGAACCTGGTCATTTACCAGACAGGGATAGGCTGCTGAGTCCATCTGGTGCAAGACCAAGGAACCAGAGACTCGGTAGGGCTTAAAGCAGTTACAGGTGTTATTAAACAGATACCAAGGAAGATCAATTTCAATGAGTCAAGGGTCAGATGCCAATGGTGCTGAGCTCAAATAAGGCAAGATATAAAAAACTACAATTCAATGAGTTAGACTGAAACAGAATGATGCATAAAATGCCATGGAAACACAGAAATAGGGCATTAACTCTGGGTGGGGCATAGAGTCAGTTAAAAGAAGTAACATTTAAGCTGTATTTTAAAAATGACTAAGAGTTTCCCAGGCAAAGAAGTCAGGAGAAGAAGTCACTATCTACTGAAGGTGTAGCTGGCTCTCACACTCCTGGTCATTTTCGATTACCCTGTTTCCACACCTTAACAGGGCAAAGTAGACATCCTCAGGTAGTAGCCTAGCCTCCATCACTGCCCCCAGAGCCCACAAAATCAGAACACGAGGGAGAGAAATACAATATTAACACAGCAACAAACATGTAAATTCTCAGAGAAAGTAAGAGGATTCCTGATTCTATAACAGACTGAATATGAAAGTTAAAAAAAAAAAAGTTAAGAAAGCAAAGTTATAAAAGCAAAAAAAAATCAAATTAGAATGTAGAAAAATTAAATAAACACGTGAATATATGAGAATAACTTTCCCTCTCGTGCATTTTCAGCAACAGGATGCAAGACAGATGACCACGGCCACCTTTTAAGTAACAAGGAGCAATGTATCTTTGATCGGTTTTGGAAGAATCCATAAATGCTGAATTCCTATTTGTAGAACTAAGATAATAATTTCACATATTGATACACTAAACTGAGAATACACTAAATGTATAACTACAGGAAAAATGGATACCTAGTATTAGAATAGCTGATTTAAAGCCATAGTCAAATTATGTTTACCCACTGAAATATAATTAACCCAAGTTATTATTCTGTTCACAAGTTGAATCAGGGATAAACATTTCTGCACCCGGCAAAAATAAAAAAAGAGTGAAACCCTTACACTGCCCTTCCTTTTTCAATGCTTTAACATTCACATAACAATTATCACTGTTACTACTTGGTGAAATTTTAAATTCTGAGCTCTTTCAAAGGAAAAGCAAATTTCTTTTCTCATTTACCTGCCATTTGTTTGAAAGTGCATTAAGCTGCAAACACCTGGATACAATTAAGTTACCTATTGTCTTAAAGTGGGCATTCAGGAATCACACGGGAATCAATTCTGGTTTGAAACTAACGTTACTTACAATTTTTTTCAAGCTTGTTCAAGTGTGTTGACGCATAAATACATTAGAGAAAATTAACGATATGCTAGATAATTACACCCTACGATGTCTTCCTAGCCATATATGTTGGCTTCATTCCTCTCTCAGCCGCACATTGTCCTCTTTGTTACACAGTACAAGAAAGGAACTGAAAATAAAGGCATTATCCCTAGAGGAGTGCCTACGGATTCACATATTCCATAATGCAGCCCCTCCAAGGAAAACACAGAGAAGCAACAGTTTCCTTTAGGCGTCCTGCAAAAAGGCCACAGGTAAGGATTTTGCTGGGTCTGAGCTACAGAGGCGGGTCTTCACGTTCACAGCACAGAGATGCTGGGGAACCTTTTAAGAGGTGAGGCCTAACAAGACGCAACTGCTGCAGGGAGGGCCCTGGGGTGCGGTGGTGACATAACAGGGAGAGAGACCAGCCGGCTGTGTGCAAAAGGGTGGGGACACCCTGGGCCGCGAGGTGGTACCTGCGCAGGGTCGAGCGCCCCAGCCACTGAATCCCCGATCCAGAGATGCTCTCGGAGAAGCTGCTGGTAGCTGAGGCAGTGCTTCACCGCAGACGGCACATTCCCCATGGCGGGGCCTAGGACTGCGGACGGCGATAGGAGGGCGCCGGGAGCCGGGAGGAGAGGGATGCAGAGCGAGCTGCGCCAGCCCAGAGCGCGCCCCTCCGGGCGCGGGCGACGAGCATCAGCCCTGCTCCGCGCACTGCGTCGGCGCCGAGAGGGTGGGGAGCGGGCCGCGCCGCGGGCAGGGAGTGCGGGAGGCACCTGCGGCGCACGGTCGCAGCACCCGGAACCGGAGAAGAAAAGGAATTACGCCCAAGGATATTCAGGTGTGGCGCATTTTCCTTACTGCGCTGAGCGTGCGGGGCTATCTGCACGCGCCCCACTTACCGGCTTCTCACCTGGTTCAGATCCTAAGAGAAAGGGTGTAAATAAAAGGAAGGGCGCATGCGTTTTTGTGCCGGTGAGTTTGCTCATTTCCAGCTGCAGACTTTCATGCTTAATGTGGATTTGCCCAGCGTTGAACTCGCGTTTATGCTGGATGACAATAAGCTCGATTTTAAAATATCTTGAACTCGTTTGCAAGGTTAAAACACAGCCTAATAAAAAAGAAAATATAGAAAGTACATTTGGGGAGATGTCACAGATAACTTGGTTAAGTCAGTAAATTGTCAAGTTGGTACTACAAGTTAAGCACTTAACTGGAATTGAGTTGCTTAAAAGATGCATGGCTCAAAACTGTTGAAGCCCTAAAGGCTAAATTCATTGGAACTAAAAATGCTGCATAAATCCTTAGGATACTAGAATAGGAGTAAGCTTTGGTGTAGAGGGGGTTGGGAATGAACAGACCACCTTCCCAACCCTCTCTCCTTCACAAGCACATTTACATCACCTGGATCCACTCTAAAACATTTCAAAGTGGGTTCTGCAGCTTGCAACTGAATAGACATTCATCAAGAACAGTCTTGTGCAGCCAAGCGTGCATGGCCCGGCATACCAGTCGGCTCTACCAGCTGCTGCAGCAAATAGAAATCAGAAGCTGTCTGCTGTTGTTGCACAACCAGATGAAAGGATGCAAAGATTATCTTGTAAAACATAGTATAAACACACTTACAAGGAATTTAACACCCAGAATAAGTTAACGATCCTTACTACCTGGGAGAGTGGTGAGACTTCCACCGGCAATAGAAGTAAAGCAGTTCAGGACAGAAAAAGGCAAAGAATGAGAGAAGTATCATGTAGGTCTCTTAGCGGAACAGGACTGGAAAGGGCAAAGAGGATAAGGGATCTTAGACCTCACAGCTTTGATCAAGGACTATTAATTTGGAGAACATGCCCTGAGCTGCCAAAGTGAAGTCATGTAATTATTGAATGCCTTTAAAGCTCTTAAAGCACTATAAAAAAAAAATCCGACTATTATTTACCTGAAAGTGACTATTTTATAGGTGTGTATTCGTAGGGCTAAATCTATTCTATGTTGTTTTTAGCAGACCTCAACTGTTATTTTTCCTCCACAACTGAAATGCATTCAGGTTGCACCAATGCCTATTAACCTTTTCTCCCCCTCCCTGCTGTAATACTATAACAGGAAACGTAGTTTCTGAAAGAATTTTAAAAGGACCAACTTGAACAACAGTAAACAAGGTAACCTTCAGAATGGAGTCAGTCCTTCAAAACTTGAAATAGTTTTGACAATTAATAGTGAAGTCTAAGCTTTTGGAGATTATCACTTCTGAGATAAGCCAATATTATATGTTCTTTGCTATGAAGAACACCTCGAAGTAAACGTTACTGCTTAATAGTTTTCTAAATAGAAGGTCTTCAGAAAATGTCATATCCCAATTAGTTCACCATACTAATACAGTGGGTTTTTTTTTTCAGAAAAGCCTTATAAATATGAAAATATTTGTCGACACAGACTTAATCTTTCATATGGAAAATGCCATATCAAAAATTTAAAACTATAATTCCTGTAAATACCAAAATCATTAACAATAGTAAGGACCAAATATCTTAAGAATGTTTCATTTCACAAATGAAAGGGAGTAAAAATAGATGGGCTTTTGCTGGAAGGTAGAGTTTGATGTTACAGTTAATTATGAATGCTGAAAATATATAAACTTGAACAGTTACATTAGTGTATATCTTTCTTTTTATCATTAGAATGAAATGTCAATAGTACCCCTGTTAATGCAAATCGAGAAATCTCTAGATGAAATCAGAGTAAATATAGCAAATCCCTGTGGTGGGCAATGTAGCTCTTTGTCCCCATAAGCAGGTTAAGAAACTTGGGTTCCAACTGTAGGAAATACTTGTTAAAAATCACAAAGTCTGTGGCATATGGTGATCTGCACTCATATACCACTTTCATTATGCATCAAGACTAAGCTATTTCTATTTCATTGCATTTCAATCATTCAAATATAAGAAGATACAAAAAATCATTGCAAATTAAAAGAAATTAAATTTCCTGTTTTCTCTAGTGAATATAAGTAACTTTTCATTCAAAACATTCACATGTACCTGTCTTTCCTGCATTTTTCTTGACTCCCTTCCCTAGGTTCCTACCAAAAATCCAATCTCTCAAGAAGAGATGTTAATTAACATCTTGGACTCATCCATTGTCTCTCTCTGTTCTCCTATTGACTTCTCTCTGCCACATTTCTCTTTGAAGGGCACCACCATAGCACAGGGAGAGCCCTCTCTGTGGTTTTAGATTACTTGAGATGGGAGCCTGGTTCCACTAGTTACAAACTGCATGACCAAGGCAAGTTCTTCAGCCTGTTTCCTTATGTGTAGGAGGGTGAAGATAAAGTTTTCTACTTGACAGAGCCATTGCAAAGGTTAAATGAGCTAGAATAAATAAAGTGATCAACACACGGTCTCTGGCACATAGTAGGCACCCAATAAAATGTAGCTATTATTATTACAGTGGTCTGGCTTTCTGTTTTATTTTGCATTCAAAAATCACACTGTACGGCCTGAGCAATTTTTGAAAATATTTATCTGATCAGTATGTCAAAGCTTAAAATTCTTAGAGATTTCTCATAACCTTTGCAGAGAAGTTTATTAAAATGGCACTCAAGTTTTCTTGGAGACTCTTAGTTATCTTTATCAGTCTCATCCTGAGTTCATCCATTTTCCGAACTTGTTCTTAACTCCAGAAATATCAAAGTATTTGCAGTTCTCAAAATTTCAGAGCTCTCCCGTGCTGTACTATCATTCGAAACTTGTTCCATATTATACACATTTTGGAAACACAAAAGATGCATGAAGGTATCAATGAAATGAGCCATCATTCTAATGCTAGAAATAGTTTAACATACTTTCTCTCAGAGAGAAAATAAATTAACATTTTCCTGTCTCTGCTTTTTATTCTGCCCATTTAACATTGAATTAAATTCTTTCAAACTATTTTTTTTAAGATTTTTTTATTTATTTACTTGACAGAGATAGAGACAGCCAGCGAGAGAGGGAACACAAGCAGGGGGAGTGGGAGAGGAAGAAGCAGGCTCATAGCAGAGGAGCCTGATGTGGGGCTCGATCCCATAACGCTGGGATCACGCCCTGAGCTGAAGGCAGACGCTTAACCGCTGTGCCACCCAGGCGCCCCTAAATTCTTTCAAACTATTATGCTAATGGCTATGCAATACTCATATATGCATATATATTATCAAAATGATTTTTTATAATCTTCTAAAGCATAGCCTTTTACTTATTTTTGAAAGGGAGATGGATAGCTAGAATATGATCATGTGAATGTTTGTATAAATAATTGTCTAATTAATCTTCCAAAAACAACCCAGTGGTGGAAATCTTCCACAATGGTTCTGTTTCTATCAATTTCTGTGTTTGTTTTTAACAACGTTTGGTTTCATATAAACAGCATTTCCTCATGTGGTTGTTAATTTACTAATATAAGTTTATCCTTGGTGAAGGTTTTTTTTTTAAAGATTTTATTTATTTATTTGACAGAGAGAGAGCACACGCAGAGGGAGCAGCAGATAGAGACAGAGGGAAAGGGAAAAGCAGGCTCCTTGCTGGGCAAGGAGCCTGATGGGGGGCTCAATCCCAGGACCTTGGGATCATGACCTGAGCAGAAATAAGATGCTTAACCGACTGAGCCACCCAGACATCCCAAGGCTTTCTTTTTTCCTATGAGAATCTTGTGTGGGTTATTGGTATACCCCTAAAGAATGGCTTCACTTTGGCTTGGCTGGGATTTCCAATGAGTTTGGTTTGACAGCTCTGGGATTTATTTTTTGTTAACATCTTAGCTTGGGGTACCATAAGGATATTATGAACCTGGAACTTAAAACCATGCACAATGGAATTTGGCTTTAGTTTTCTTGCAGGGATTTCATTTCCCACTCACACACTCAGGCAAACCTTTTCTATCTCGTATACATGGAACTGCCTTTGGAGACAATGGTTCATGATCTTGGCTCAATTAGCTCCCTTTCTCAGATGGTCACTGGATATCTCATTCCCATGTAATAAAAGCCCCAGCCTCTGGCTATAAAGACCTGTACCCTCTTATGGGCTTCTTGGCAATATTTAGTCCCTGGGTACATCCTTGATATCTGTGTCTGAGGGGAGGGACAGGCATCTCTCACATCGGCTTAGTCCTCCAATTTATCAGAATTCTAACTGGAATTTTTTTTTTATGATTACGTGTTTGCATATATTTTTCAGCTCCTGTAGTTCCTCTCACCTCTAGGAATGTAAAGATAGAATCCAGGAGATGGTGAACTGAATTGAGAACATTAAGTTTAACCTGGAGAACCTGAGAAACTTATGATAGAGTTCTGATACTCTGACAAATCTACAAAAAAAGAAAACTAGACTGAAGCCGCATTTTTCCACTCCCATCCTTCTCCCTATCTCTTCTCCATATAAAATGACAATAATAAATTACATAGTTATACATTGCCTCTATCCTAAACAAAGGATATATCCTCTCGAAAACAGAATGGGGATGGGTTTGTATTCCAGAGACCAGTCAACCCAAAATGAGGTAGATTGACCATTATCAATCCTCTCAAGTGGCAAGTTCTTGTGGAAGAAAGGTCCAGTTAAAACAGGTTATTTTGTGAGTCCCTTTGGTCCCAAAGATGGCTATTTAAGGGTTTGTATGATGACAGTGTGGATAAAATCAGAAGCAAGTGAAAAAATCAAAATAGTAATACTAATAAGTGCCAAACTGGCATGTAGCCAAGGTACCTACTGGGCAGGGATCAAAGACACATATGGTGAGTCTCAAACAATGATGCCGTAGCACTTTGGCAAGTATCACAAGGCTAATGTGCTCCAGCCTTAAACAATAAAAAAGAAAGAATGAAAACAACTTGGTTACCAATACTGGATGATACCTAAGGGGAAGCAAAGCTTTCATCATCTCAGTTTTATTGCTGAAAAATATAGATAACTTCTCACATATGTTATGTCTGGCTGATCTAAATTGATGGGAAGGATAACAGTGTGTTTAAAAACATTCTTGGCATTTGGTCCCTAAAATCAAAGTTCCATTAACAATAGCATTGTTCTGAAATAGAGCATTTTTTTGAGAGTAAGTAATGAGATCTATTTTACCAAAATAACACTCCACCCAGGTGATGGATACCTGGCACTAGATACAGAAATCAGAACAAAGCTGCAAACCACATTTCTCCAGATGTAGGAGTCTATTTCTTCTTTCACTAATTCAGAAGGATCCAAAAGCATTAGCTTTGCCGGCTATATTGTAAAATAAAAGATACAGTGACTGTTCATTAACTATTATTAGTTCATGAGATGGCTGCAGCGCACATAATTTTTGCCAATAAATATAAAAGTGTCTTTCCATTCCATTACCTATAAACTCAGACTCTATTTGGAAAATGTTTTTATCAGTCAGTTGATATATTTTGATGGTTCATAATAAATGTGACCTTAACAGGTAAATTATATTAAATCTTATTCATGGACACTGTTATTCTTTGAATCTGTATCAAGCACTATTGATGAAAGAAAACAAGTCAATATCAATTACAAATACAAAGCACTTGGTATTTTGCTTTGCACATAGTAGGTGTTCAGTAATATATCTTCGCTTTCTATCTTTTCTCCTCTTTTCAAATCAAATCAGTTCACTGTTAAGAATATATGTATGTGGGGCACCTGTGTGGCTCAGTTAAGCATCTGCCTTTGGTTCAGGTCATGATCTCAGGGTCCGGGGATTGGGTCCTGCATCAGTAGCCCTGCTCAGTGGGGAGGTATGTTTCTCCCTCTCCCTCTCCTTTCCACTCATGCTCTCTCTCTCTCTCTCTCTCTCTTAAATAAGTAAGTAAAATCTTTTTTTTAAAAAAAAGCAATATATATATGTGATATTGCCGCAGTTGGAGGGAATCTATAAAGCCCAAATTTAATGACTTCTATAGAACATTAGTTTAATTCACTAAAGAGATCTTTTTGATGCTCACTAGTTAATGGGAAAATAAATATGAACAAACATGAAAGACACACCCTCTTGGCTTTAAGGGTCTCCCATTCTAATGGTGACATCCAAAAAAACAAAAATTAAAATGTATACATATATAATATCTAATATATAGTAGCAGATGCATTTTAATTAGATGAATGTAAGACATTAAATGCCACAGTTTTAGAATCTAGATTAAAAAAGCATTATAGCATAATTTGCATGTTCATTAAATGTGCATTGAGTATTTAATTGCATAAGTATAGGGCACTATACTACTGTACGGGGAGTAATGATGAACAAGCAATCTTTAACACAAAGAGACTTCTAATTTTCTAGTGAAATATGCCACTCAAATATCTACAAAGTCTGTTGATAAGTGCCAAGTGATAATATAAGTTGAGAAGCATTGTAGGAGAGCGCATCCCATGTTCAATAAGGAACATAAGAGAAGGCACCAGGAAGGAGGGCACATGGATAGGATTGGACAGACCAAGCCCATCTTGATGAAGGCAGCAGGATGGGGCAAGAAAGAAATCAGTTGATAATGGGCTACTTTACTAACAAGAACAATCAAGACATGAAAATAACTTGAAATAAAAATCTTCATAAAAGCACCTGATCTAATGATATTTTTATGTTCATGATTATTTCACGGTAGAAATTATAGATACAATGATCCTCTTCAGTTTTGCCACAAATGAACATAAACACATAAATCCACTGGAGGTGCTAAAGAGACTAATTTTAAAGTATTTGTTTTGCAAGTCAGACTGTTACATACAGCTTTAGATTTTTTAAAGTGTGTCATACCTGTTCTCATGAACAGGAGAGGAAAGGTTGTATTTATTAAGTGACAAGCTCTATGAAGCACTCCACTGGGTATTTTAACTATGTGTATGAACTCTCATCTCCATTTAACTGCTGCAGAAACGGAGACTCAGAGATCTTGAACAACTACAGCAAAATCAAAAGAAGTATAAGAAGTGGGTTTAAATTTGTGTCTCTCAAACCCTTTGCTTTACCTTCTTCATGTCATGGTTTTCAAGAATAAATGATAAACAGATATTATTCATACACACAGTCATTTGTTTGTCATAACACTTTCTGGAAAAGGAAACCTTTGCTCAGAGAGGTTATAATGTTTCCTTTAGAGCTCAGTCTTCTAATTCTGAATTCTATGAGATTTCCACAATGTATGGAGGAACCAATCTTGTCTTAAGTATGAAATTCAAGGACCTTTTCAGGCTTGATGATATTAAGAGTACTTTCCATAGGGTTAACATAAAGTTAGAGAACTCTCTTCATAACTTCAGCATCTATACATTCTCTGTCTTAATTGAGGGTTTAAGACTAAGGTCTAGGTCCTCAAGAAATTGGCAGAGGGATACTTCATCTTGATAGTCACATGTGGTGGTGGCTTGGGGGTATTTCTCTTTGTAGAAGGTATTTAAGCCATCAACTTATGTCCATGCTATAAATTTATCAAAACATCTATCCAAAGAAATTGTGATTTTTAAATTCCTGATGACTTGTTACTTTTCATTTTTTCCTTCTCTGTCACCTGGAATACTCATTAGTGTATTTCCCCACATATCATACAGTATTTTTTTCCCTGAACTAATGAAGTTCTACTCTACCACTTAAGAAAGTTTTTCCATCATGGAGAAAGTAGTTGCCATGCCAACAGTTTCCCAGTGTTCTCTTGGAAGTACAATTCTCTAGAGAATTCACCGACTGATTGGAAAATGGAGTCCCTTCCTCACTAGAATGCCATCACTCCAAGAACATTTTAGTTAAAAATTATAAGGGCAGAAAGTCATAAGAGTACATTTATAAGTGGCATTACTCAATGCCCTGCATTTTTCCAGCCTCAAATCTCCACTAAATTCACAAATGGAAATGCCTCAATATGAAATATATGAATTTTAAGGCAATAATCTATAGTTATTGTGTAATTCAGTATTAATTTTTACAGCTTTCAAAAACTCATACATGATGTTTGGGTAACTTTTCACTCACTCATTTAAAGTTTGAAATTAACTAAAAAGTTATAAACCCACCAGAGCCCAAGGCAGGAGAGGGAAGGGGAACAGGAGACTTAACATCAGGTTCTTGAGATTCCCCTCTTCCTGCTCAGTCCCTGCTCCCATTAGTTTTCCTCCAGCGTCTACTGTTTTACCTTCTTACTCTATGTTGTAGGAACAGACTTGTTGCCTTATATATTTTATTATTCTTCCAGAAACTTTTCCCACCCCATACTTACATATCAATAGAGATTTCTCATTCTTGGTAACTCACAGTTTGCTTAACAGAAGCTTAGAAAATACAGAGTTAATGTTGGGATTAATCAGCATTATTTACAACATTTTGAAAATGTTTGTTGGTCTTTAAACTTCATCTCCAACAACAGAATAAGTTAAATCAGTGTTTCTCAACCTCAGCACTATTGTTATTTTGGGCCTGCTAATTCTGTGTGTGGAGGCTGTCCTGTGCATTGTAGGAATTTTAGTAGAATCCTGCACTCTAACCTGCTAGATGCTAGTAGCCTCCCCTAATTTATGACAACCAAAATTATCTCCAGGCACCACCAAATGTCCCCTGGAAGGCAAAAACCACCACTGGTTGAGAATCACTGGTATAAATGATGATGGCAATGACTTAACCACAGGACAGGAACTATGCTAAGTACTTTAAGTACACATTATCTAATTGATGAGAAAGGTTCTATGATTCTTACTTTACAGATGAGACAATGTGAGCACAGAGAAATTAACTAAGTCATATAACATCACTTGGCTAGTGAGACAGCTGGAATTCAAATCCAAGGGGTCTAACTTCGGAGCCTACATTTTTTATCAGCAGGCTATAGCTGCTTTGCTGAAATCACACTAAGCAAGAATGGAATCCATCAAAAACATGGATAATTTTAGGTTTACATTTTTTTCCCACGATTTCAAACATTTAACCCACGGAAAACAGACTTCCTACAAATGTAAAACCTCTCCCGATAAGTAGGTTCCCTTATTCCCTTAGTACTGTTCACTGAGTTGTTGAAATTCCATCAAAGACCAGATTTCCCAGGCAGAGATTTAAAGCTCAGTCCAAGGAATTAGATTCCTGGGATCACATCCTGACAGAACCATAGTTATGAGTATGAGACCCATAAATATCATAAAGCTGCCTACATGTTATTTTACTTTATAATCACTCAAATATTAAGAGGATCTATATATTTTTGTTAGTTCAAAACAAAATCATTAAAATTAGTTTATAAATCCTATATCTCTTAGCATTCAAATATTATCTTCTTATAAATAATAGCCAGCAATACTGAGATTTATTTTGCCACCTCTCTTAACTGTATGTGGCAGAAGTGATATTTTCACACAAAATAAAAACTATCATATGGTATAATTTATAAAGATTTTGCCTTTGTAAGTACCGTGTCTTTAAAAAATAGAATATCTCTTGATCTAAAACCTTGTTTTGTTTCATGCTGACTATAAAATGTTGTAAGGAGTATAGTCTAATAATCAAAGTTTTATATCTAATCAAGCATGGTTAATTTATATAATATTAAATCCATGATAAGTATTATCTCCTTATAAGTTTCTAGGAAAGTTGATTGCAATAATAACAACCTTAACTTAACTTACATTTATTGACTGATTTCTATGTGCCACACACCATATTAACAGTTCTTCATCTGTTAACTCATTTAATCCTCATAACAACCCCTTTATGTAGGTATCTTTAATATTCCCATTATGGAAGCAAAGAATTAGAACCATAGAGAGATTAAAGTACTTGACCGAAGTTGGCTTATAAAACCACACAGTTTGGCACCAAAGCTATAGTGGAATCACTTATGTATACTGCCTTCCTAAAGTGAGGGGATTATCATCACATATTATATTAGTCATCATTTTAGTAGACAGAGTAATTAAATTAGAACATCTATCTTATACTGACATAGTAGGAAAAACAAACTTGGTCTCTTAAAAACTGTACCATCTATAAAAAATTCTTGGCAGCACAGGGTAAGAATTTCATCTTAGGAAGAAATGAATTCATAATTATAAAAATGCTTTTGAGTTATTACATAGACAGTTAATTTCTTTTCTTTCTTCCCTTCTCATTACCTCAAATACCTGGGTCCTCTCTGTCTTTCACATCACCTGTCAGTGAGACAGACTTTCCAGTTTGCTTGGGTCAGTCCCCTATTACACTTGTCCTGGTATCCTATACTATTTAGAATATCCTGAATTTCTCATATTTAACACAGAATTTTACTGAATAATTGTATTAGAATAAGCCAGGATGGGTTATGTCGACCTCTAGCTTCTGCCATAATCTCATCTTGCAGAGTGTGAGACATTTGTTCTGAGAATGAAGTTCTCACCATAACACGTGGTTAAATCTGTAAAAGGACCAGCAACAAGACTCTTACTTTATCTTTTCCAGATGCAACATAAAACTACTATCTCCTTTTCAAGGACAGCATGCAGGGTACCAGCTGATCAAATAAAATGTGCTTTGTGAGAAGCAGCTAGGGACAGTCAGTTCCACGTGATCTTGGGTGGTGATGGTCAGAAAGGAAACCATCAGCCCCCTGCTTGTCCCCTAGTCCTACCAGCTGGCTAGTTTTTCTGTGACCCCTTCCTAGTCTTGTGGGATATCTGAGGCTGACAGAATACCAATCCTGTGGGCCAGAGGGAACTACTGAAAATCATAAGCTAAATATACATGAATAGAGACTGAGTAGTCCTGCTACAGAGTATAGATAGTAGCAAACGCTCTGGATACTCTGAAGTTTTTAAACGTTGTACAACATAAGTCAACAAGTGTTCATTGGATTTTTACTTATACTAGTACTTTTTATTTTGTAATAAAATCTTTTGATAGCAATCTCATGAGAAAACAGAAATGTGTGTTTAGAGTAATAAGTTCTGAATTTCCATTTCTCAAGAAAGTTGATGATGCGCTTGTAATTTGAACAAAATGTGTTTTGGTATTTACTATCTACCCTGGGAGTTGTACTGATCTCATTAAAATTAAAAGACAAATCTACAACAGAAGCATCCGCATTTTAAGAAGACTGCACCCAAAGACAGCATCTAAACACATGAACAGGCAGAGGTGGGGTATGTATTAATCTATAAAGCATGACTTTTCATTTAGTTAAGTAACTATTCTAAGTTAATCTTCCTATTTACTTTCTAAGACTTGGGGGTTTGTGTGTGTGTGTGTGTGTGTGTGTGTGTGTGTGTGTGTACATGTGAATAGCAGAGATAGGGCTGTTAATATATTCACTCCATGAAAAAGAGAACTTGTAAGGAATACCTGTTTATTATATTGTGTTCAGAAATTTCAATAGAAAAGTAGCTTGGCTAATTACCAAAAAGTTTGGTTTCCCATCTGATTCATGGTATCAAAATACAGCTGTTGAGGGGCGCCTGGGTGGCGCAGTCGTTAAGCGTCTGCCTTCGGCTCAGGGCGTGATCCTGGCGTTATGGGATCGAGCCCCACATCAGGCTCTTCCGCCATGAGCCTGCTTTTTCCTCTCCCACTCCCCCTGCTTGTGTTCCCTCTCTCGCTGGATATCTCTCTGTGTCAAATTAATAAATGAAATCTTTAAAAAAAAATAAAGCTGTTGAAATGTATTCCACCAAGGTAAAAGATCTGACTTCACTGTGAATGCTATTATAAGTTCAGTTAAAAGTTTAACATGGAAGATAACTTTTGTCATGATTGTGATAATACAAATGAAAACTCTGGTGTAACATACCAATATAATAAAAGCAACATTCCTACTAAAAAAACCTATAAAGAAAAAAAAATGTACTTGGGGTTGGCTGTCATGCAAAAATAATTCATGAATGTAGCCAAACTGGGGAAATATTCTGCTAACCAAAATTGGAGATCTGGATGTGAAAATTTACACATATTAGGAAATATATCGTTGAACTACAATCTTTTGTGAAGAATGGATGTTGACAAAAATACCATTGCTTAATGGTATAATAGTCTATCTTCGCTGATTATCTTTGATCCAATTTTAGAATATTAGGGCCTTTGTGAACAACTTGAGGAGACTCTTATCTTTCCAGTCTCATCTCCTGCCCATTTTCCAAACTTCTTCTTAACTCCAGAAATATCAAAGTATTTGCAGAGCTATTTTATAGGTGTACCAATATATTGTCAATAAATAAATATTTCAGAATTACATAATTTCAATTACTTTAGTGCATTTTTAAAATTTAAAAGAGTCTCAGTTTGGACAATAAAATCATGTGGTCACTCTATATGATTAAAACCACAGCACATGTGGGAACCTACAATAAGAGTGTACTGGTGTTTTGTCACTGTGTAACAAATTACCACAAACTAAGCAGCTTAAAGCAATTAAGCTACTTAATTTTTTTTTCTCTACTATTATCTCACAGCTCCATGCGAAAGAATCTGGGCATAATTTAACAGCATCCTTTCCTCAGGATCTCACAAGCCTGCAATCAAGGTAGAAACTATATTCTCAACAGAAAGCTGAGCTGGAGAAGAATTCATCCCCAAGTTCATCTGAGTTGTTGGTAGAATCCATTTCTCTGAGACCATATTATTTTAAGTCCTAACTTTTTGCTGGCTGCAAGCCAGAGACTGCTTTCAGGTTCTAGAGACCACTCATAGTTCCTTGCCATGTGGGCACTTCAACATGGCTGCATCCTTCATTGAACCCACAGGAGAATATCTAGTTCCAGTCAGCTAAGACAGCACCTCACGTGATAATATAATTGCAAGAATGACATTCCATCATCTTATTTTATCAGTCAAAAGCAAGTTCACAGATTCTGCCCACATTCACAAAAAGAGTATTACATAAAGATGTAAACCCCAGGAAGCGGGAATCATTGGGTGTCAACTTAGGATTTGTTTGTGACAAAGAAAATATCAGATATTTCAAAATATTAAAAAATCTTTAAAAAATGAACATGCTTAAAACAGTGGTTTTAAGTTTTAAGATCTGTCCAAAAGTTCTTTGATAACCCTACTCTGAGAGGTAGTGTCTATGTCCTCTCTACTCAGAGCCAACCTTACTTGACTATTTTTTTAACCGACAGAACCCAACGGAAGAGAAATATTGTGACTTCTGAGATTCGGTCAGAAAAGGCCATGTAGCTTTTACTCTATCACTCATTTGTTTCTATCACTCACTCTTTGGAGGTGTCTCTTGGGACATATCCTTTCAGAACCCAGCCACCAGGCTCTGAGGAATCCATATCACATGAAGAGGTCATGTGTAGGTGATCCAGTCAACAGATCCAGCCCAGATGCCAGAATGTGAGAAAAGAAGCCATCCTGGAAGTAAATTCTCCAGCTCCAGCTGTTCAAGGCCACAGCCACTGCTGAGTCTTCCCAGCTAAGAGTCCAGACATGGCAGAGCCAGGACTATTTGTCCTCTGTGCCTGATCCACAGAATCAGTGAGTGTAATAAAATGGTCGCTGCTTATAACTTTTAAGTTGGAGGTGGTTTGTTACACAGCAATAGTAACTAGAATATATATTGAGAACTTATGTGCAATTTTTATTTAAAAGCATGAGTTCAGAAAACTTAGATATAACTCAAAATATCTCTAGCAAAAGTATGAAAAAGCAGGGAAAGTTCAGGAATTTCATAGATTTGCACTGTAAAATCTCAAGTACATTTCACTATATATTTAAATTACACACATATTAATTTTTTCTTTCAAATTTGTTATTAGCAATTAGTTCATGAAGTTTATATCACCAGACACTGATTTTTAAACTACTCTCTGCCAAGCTGAGCATTTCACATTAAAAACAGCTATGACAATTCTATTTACTACACAGATATTGAAAATCAATGACAAATACTAAAATACACTTCGCTTTTAACTAAAGACAGTTGTTGGCTTATCAACACAGAAAAATATTTAAATTATATACTATCAGCTAAATGAAAAATATATTAAAATAACATGTCATATATAAAAAAAGTAAAATGTTATGTGTGAAATGCAATGATTCTTGATCAACAACAAAATGTGGGTATCATTTGCTTTTCCATGTTTCATTTGGGTTTTATCTCAAGGTCAAGTTACAGCATTTAGATGTTATGAATAAGGTAAGATCTTCTTTGGAACCTAACATAAATATTTTTACTTTTGGCTTTCATTACAAACACCATGTCAATAAAGTTAATAATACTTTAATAAAGAAATACTTTAAAAAAAACGTAATATACATACTTTTATAAAGTTCAAAATATAATGGCTCTATAAGACTTTCCTTTTCATCACAAGAACACTAAAGGCATATTAAAATAAATGTTTAAATATGATTTACAGCCTCTTTCTATCTATGAAGACATAGTTTCTTCCATAACAAAACAGTACTTATGTAAGAATTAATCCCAGATTTTCAAAGCTGCCATTGAAAAGGATACAGAAGTTGTTAAGAGGGAACTGAAATACAAGATACATTAAGAAGTTGTTAAAGGGGGGCGCCTGGATGGCTCAGTCGTTAAGCGTCTGCCTTAGGCTCAGGGTGTGATCCCAGCGTTCTGGGATCGAGTCCCACATCAGGCT
>NC_048236.1:13072649-13127946 GCF_002007445.2 Ailuropoda melanoleuca
TCCGAAACTTCCCTGCCCTCAGCAGCCTCTATGTTCCATTTTAGCAAGCCAGGCATTATGGATGATTTCATGCTCTACATTAACCCCAACAAACCAGGACCAAAGAAAGAGATAAATAACAAACATTCATATGAAGAGAAATTCAGATAAAGAAAACAAGTTGAAATGGCCATCCACACTGAATATTTTCATTAGCCTTTTTCAGCTCAAAGAACTGAACATACTCCTATCAGAAGTATTTTCTGATTCCAAAATTGCAAGCAAATTTTCAAGTGCCAAAACAAAATCTATTGCAATAATTTTTTTTTTTTTTTTTTTTAAAAGACTTTCCATTTATTTGACAGAGATAGAGACAGCCAGCGAGAGAGGGAACACAAGCAGGGGGAGTGGGAGAGGGAGAAGCAGGCTCATAGAGGGGGAGCCTGACGTGGGGCTCGATCCCATAACGCCGGGATCACGCCCTGAGCCGAAGGCAGACGCCTAACCGCTGTGCCACCCAGGCGCCCCTGCAATAATTTTTAAAAGTACTAACTCCATTTACTACTACAGAGATAAAAATATAAATGTTTCACTTTTTAAACCATAACTTGCCTAAAACACAGATAAGCAATCATAATGCCGGAAAACAAATTTCCCTTTGCCCATGCAATATTCTTTTTTTTGTGCGTGTGAAAATGTTTTGCTTATAAAATGAAATGAGGAACAATAGAAAATTTTGCAGATTCACTTATTTAGTAGTTAATGGAGAAAAAGTACTGCTTTAATGGAGGTCAAAATTTGGTAAATGTTAGTATAAACGTGAAGACAATGTTTACTTGAAGTTGAAGCAAAACACGAGTGGTCTTGTGGAAGGTATCGGCTGTCTTGCCCACTTTCTAATAAGGCTTCTCAAGCATCACTGGATAGCCGTTCTATTCAAGTAAATGCTATAAAATTATTCTTTCACTTCATTTGTTCTATTCAAACTGAAAGATTAAAGATTTTTTGTGATTATTTTGGCTTTCAATATTAACTTCCTTCACATTCAAGACCCTAGTGGCTCTCTTTAACAAATGCAGTTGAGAGAATACTGTTTATTTAAAACTCCGAAATCTGTTTTAATTCTAAACAAAAGGCCACCCGAATTCTTTTTTCTTTAATTTTATTTCTTTATTTGAGATAAAGAGGGAAAGAGGGCATGAGAGAGAGCACAAGTGGTGGGGGGGGGGACTGCAGAGGGAGAGGGAGAAGCAGACTCCCCACTGAGCAGGGAGCCTGACTTGGGGCTCAAGCCCAGGACCTCAGGATCATGACCTGAGCTAAAGGCAGATGCTTAACCTACTGAACGACCCAGGTGCCCCAAGGCCCCCCAAATTCTTGTTGACAAAAATGATGACATTAAGTGAAGCCTATACTTTCTCTTTAACATTAGGATTATGCACACAGAAAGAAGAGTTAACAGTGTTATTGAACACTCACTTGTTTCAAGGAACTTTTCAGATGTGTTAAAGAAAGAATCAATGAAAAATGTATCCTGTTAGGTATCAAGGCTCTTCTTAAAAGAGGGACATCATTTATAAATAGGAAAATAAATTCTTATTTGAAGTATATAATTGTTAAGGTACTTGTCATGACTATTTTTTGAAACGGACCTCACCCCTTAAAGAATCTGATTCTTCTATATGGATGTTAGTAAATATTCTCCCAGCATGAGAATATGAAATCATTATGTGTAGTTGTGAAGAATGGAATAAAAGTTCATAACAATGGTCTTTTCTCGTTGGTGGACAACATTTTAAAAAGTTACTTTATCAGGATATGCAACACAATCCTGAAGAAGGCAAAAGCAAGTTGTGCCATTAAAACAGCGTTAGGCGTCATATAGTACCTACACTCGGGTGAGCACAGCATTATGTATAAACTGGTTGAATCACTATGTATACTTGAAACTAATGTAACATTGTGTGTCAACTGTACTTCCCTAAAAAAATAGTATGTGCTTCAACAAATCAAATTGAAAATCAACTCTGGGTTGACTTTATGCTAGCAAGTGTTTGGCATACCAGTGTATAATGCTAATGCTCAGTGTTAATCAATGTTCAATGGACCAAAGAACAAAAGAAGTTGGCTGTGATGATTGTAGGAGCATGTTTCAATGGAATCTGATAAGCAAATTATGCAAAACAAGAAACTGTTAAATAAAGCCAAATCATCAGGGAAATATAGTTGAAGACAGAAGTATGCAATTCAAATACTTTTAATTTATTGCAGATAAATCAGAAATAATTTTTAGTATAGATATGCCTCTCACAAATTTTCTTTTATCTCAATGCAATATTCTAAGCTAATTTAGAAATAATTCAATATTTAAGTGAGCATCTTTATTTTTTTTTTAAAGATTTTATTCTTTGAGAGAAAGAGCACAAGTGGGGGAGGGAAGCGGGAGAGGGAGAAGCAGGCTCCCCACTGAACAGGGAGCCTGACGTGGGGCTGGATCCCAGGACCCTGGGATCATGACAGGAATCGAAGGCAGACACTTATCCCACTGAGCCACCCAGGCACAGCAGCACCTTGTATTTTTATTAACTAAGTCTGGCAACCCAAAGGGCCACAAATAACAAAACCTCAGTGCCATGCATTTGTGAATGTAAATTGTGTGGTGAATTGTGAGTTTGTAGGACAGCTGGATGGTGCTACTGATCTTGACCAGACTTAGTTAATCTAAAGTGGGCTTTCTTCAGTATCTGTATTCAGTTGATGGGAAGGCTAAGGCCTGGCTGTTAGAGGATGGCCTCACTCATTTTTCTAGTTAGTGGTTTGCTAGTAAGTGTTGACTGAAGCTATTGGGGTGGCTGGGACACATGACTCTCATCATTCTGGAGCACAGCCTTGACTTGGTCTCAGTAACTGCAAAGGTTTCAAAGAGAAACAGTGGAAATGCATGGTCTCTTAACTGACACATTATCAATTCTACTGCATTTTATTGGGCAAACCAAATCCTAAGTTTAATACAAACTCAAAGAGTAAGGACATAGACTTTACTCCTTGAACCTACTGAATTACATTGTAAAAGGGGATAAATATAGGAATAAATGGAGAATCGTGGCCATTTCTGCAATAAATTTACCACACAGGAATTCAAGCAGTATAGCTCTAAAAACTGTTTCTTTTTCTTAGTAAGTCAGCACATTTGCTAATTGTTGGATGTTCTTGATTAAAAAGTGAATTGGATATAAATTAATGTTTAAGAAAATTGATGACTATAAATCACTGATTTTGACCAAATTTCTTAATTACCATATTTTTATTAATTTCTTACATTAGATTAAGATTAAATAATATAATTTTAGCACCTGGGTGGCTCAGTAAGTTAAGCATATGACTCTTGATTTCAGCTCAGGTCATGACCTCAGTGTCCTGGGATTGAGCCCCTTGTTGGTCCTACGTCCAGGATTCCCCCTCAGGAATCTGCTTGTCTCCCTCTTCCTCTGCCCCTCGCCCAGCTTACCTGTTCTCACTTTCCCTCTCTCTCTCTAAAATAAATAAATAAATCTTAAACCATAAGTAATACGATTTAAGTTTAATATGTTTGTTATTATTTTAGCCATTATTTTCCCACATACCTTTTTCAATCTAGATAAATCCAATCCTAATGTTTTCCCTTTATAGACCTTTCCTTAGAGCTTCCATGAAAGTTTCTCCATTTTAAGATAGGATAAATATAAATAATAATAAATTGTTAATAAAATACATCATCTCTCTAGAAATGTTTCATTTGTCTCTAGATCTCTTGGCTTGCTAAATACACAAAAATTACAGGAAAAGACCATCCTTTGTCAAATAATGAAATCAGCAAAAAGTAAGTATGCAGAGCATAGAATAGCATAGAGCTGGCCTTTTAAATCTGACTCTCTGGTAGCAAAAGAAGTTTCATAGATCATTTAGTTTGAGAACAATTGATTGAATATTGTTCACATGCATACAAAAAGAATTGATAACTAAAATAATAAGGAAAATAAAATTTTTCTGTCTACGTTGTGAGCATTTCCATTCCCAAGATGCCAAAAAAAAAAAAGTTACACAACCTGTACCTGCATTTTCTTTTAAATCACAATCTTTGATGATACATTTCTGGCATTTCATGCATTGTCTTAATTTGTTTGTAATTTTTTCCACAATTAAACACAAAATGAGTAAGATTAGGCCCCATAAGCATCCAAGAGACACTAAAAATCTGCAATTTCTGGTGCACTCAATTTCAGGTTTTATTTCACTTACATAAAATTATGAGAATTCTGTTTCAATAAATATTATCAGTACTTTGGTGTTTATGTTTTGCACTCTTTCTATATAAAAGCAAGTAAAAAAAAAAAAAAAAAAAAAAAAAAAAAAAGAAAGAAAGAAAGAAAGAAATTCAACAACTGACCAAGCAAGCAAATACATACAATTTAGGAAATGATCCTGAAGAAGATGAACTGTTGGCATCACCATATGATGAAATCAATTGGTAAGGAGTCAGCTAATATCTAAATTACATTTCATCTGAAATACAAACATTAAAATTAAGATATGCATACAATTTAGTAGAATGACATTTTTTAAAAAAGGCATATAATTTCCTATAGAACAATGGTTCCCAATCTTTAGCCTCAATCAGAAGCACGTGAGGACCCACTAAAACACAGATTACTGGGCCTCATCCCAGGTTTTTAAGTCTAGGGTGTGCTTGAGAATTTTCATTTTTAACAAATTTCCAGGTAATGGTGATGCTGCTGGTCCAGAAACCAAACTCTGAAAATTACTGATTTCAGAGGGACTGAAGAAACAGTATAAACATTAATTACTTATTATTCTTGAGTCTCCAGTCTAGCACTTCTTTGGATAAATTGTCCTATTTTTTTAGCCACCTTAATAAAACCACTTATCAATCCATGCTTATCTGAAGACAAATGCTGCAATTAAGGATTATATAACGAAGAAAAGTTTTACTCTTTCCCTACATAGAGTGTTGAAACCATGCCCCTAACTCATTCTTAGTTGACAGTTTCATATACTTGGACTGTCCTTTGAACTGCTTTATTTAAAGTTTATTTAAGTTATAATTTTTTTAGATTTTATTTTTAGTTAATAAACTCTATTTTTAAATACAGTATAAAGAGGGATGCCTGGGAGCCTCAGTCAGTTGACCAGCCAATTCTGGATTTCGGCTCAGGTTATGATCCCAGGGTCCTAGAATGGAGCCTAGAGTCAGGATCCTTGCTCAGAGGGGAGCCTGCTTCTCCCTCTCCCTCTGCCCCTACCCCACCCCCCACCACTCTCTCTCTAAAATAAATAAGTAAATCTTAAAAAAAAAATAAAAATAAGTAAATACAGTATAAAGAGTATATGTGAGTGTTCTTGCTACCTGTGTATATCTATTCATATCAGGGGTTCTCATAGCTCAATTTGGGAGAAGTGTGATAGTTTGCTGTTTTAACTGACATAATATCTTCTGGTTACTCACTATAAAAATGTAGTTTCTGAATATTAGACTCCTCCCAGTGGTCTCAGTATTTGACTCATTCGCTTCATGATGTGGGGAACAGAAAATCCCGTGCCGCCAAGTTTAGTAAAATGTGTGTCACCATAAAAGGTCTTCTTACAGAAAAATTGGTGGCATCCTTCCTACAGCCCATCATTAATGTCAGTCTTTTATTACATCTCACCAGTCTGAAAGTTATTAGGACATGAGCTTGCTTAGCTTCAAAAAACCCAGGAGTAATATAGTATGTTTATGTTTCTCTGAAATTTATTTTTTTAAAAAAAACAGTGATTTCTTTTGTAGTTTATGATTTCCCCAACAAGAATGTTCTGCTTTTCCCTAATAAGGGGCCAAACTAAAGACCTGAAGTGTAAGAAGCCTCCTGACCCTCTCATGTATCAAAGTCCGATTGTTTTCCAGTGAAAACGTTCATAAAAAAAGTAAGTTGATATGATTCTGTAAGTGCATACCAAAGTTATATTGATTCACTATCTATTCCCATAGAGAAGTAGTTTGTTGGGTGTCTAGAGAGTTTGGTGAGGAGAAAGGTCATTCATAAAATGGTCTCACCCAAAATTTTCCTTCTTCCCCCCCTTTTTTTTTTTAAAGGAGAAGTAGTCTAGGGCCACAGGGAGCTGGCGCAGCGGCTGCAGGCTCCACAACCAGCGAATGTTTGATCGGCAGGGCTCTTTGCCAAATTTCTACTGACAAAGAAGCCCTGAAATAGGAACCTTTAAGTCAATTCATCAGAAAACAAATATTACATATAAATTAGTTTGAGGAAAAGAAAATCATACACATTCTTTAACTTCTTTAGTTATTTTGAAACAAAACAAACTCCTCCTACCTCTGCCGAAGTATGTGGCAAACACATGTAACTGGCTACATTTTAAGCCTTAAGATTGAGTTTATATTTCTAGATTAGTTTCAATTCACTTTTGTGTTGCTCAAGTTTTCTAGGTTTATGTTTTGTAATTTTAAAATTACATTTTCAAAGATTGTGCATTTGGTTTCCCAAAGCTTTCGATTAAGACAAAGAGAATTTTAAAATATTAGTGCAGAAATAGTGATACTTATTCCAGAGGGACATCTTGAAAACATAATGAAAAAACCAATAAAATTTTCAAGGTCTACGGGCATCTAAAGCTTGCAGTTTTAAGGGTTTTTCTTTTTTTCAGTTTTAAAATTAATAATAAATGAAACAGTTTCCTTGAAAACATTCCAATTGGCAGAAAACCTAAATGTACAGAACAATTATTAGGATGATACAAGCTGTGAAGATTTTACCCTCTCCGAATGCAGGGATTTATATTACTACTTTATAATCATGAATATTCATGCAGTGGGCACTACAATACACTGAGTATTCTAAGCACTTTTACATGTATTAATTTTCAACAGTCCCGTACAGATGTGACCATTCTAAAAAATGATGAAACTAAACTGCATGGAGATCAATTGGCCAAAGATCAGGTACTGTGGTTTATATTATTTAGTATGTTGCTATTTAAACTCATAAAATGCTATATACGTGGCAGACAAGGAGATCTGCCATCCAAATTCTCCCAATGAAGAGTTTATAGTCTCAGCTGCTAGAAATGCTGTTGGCAGAAAGCCTTCAGCTGACAGTGCTTGCAAAGACCACATCAGCTGCAGAGAGCTGACACCCCCACCCTCCCAGCCCAGGGTGGCCAGTGGAGGTGGGGTTGAAAGACTTGACCATCCCACCCAAGATGGGTCATCTCTGGCTGGCCATATTAGCTCCAGAGGCTATTATCAGGCTTACATTGCACCTTGACCACCCCGTCTACCCAATCCTGCTTCTCTTCCTTTCCTTCCACAGGTGTTGGTTGCGAAGACATTTACTAATAAACATTGTATACACTAAACTTCGTCTCAGAATCCACTTCTCAGAGAACCTAACACAGAACACCATATCTGCATAATAACAAAACACATTTGTGTCTATGATATACATGTCTAATTATTCAATATAATATTTCAGTAAACATCCTTGTACATTTTTGTAGGTATTGGCAAAATGGATTCATTCCACATTCAAATGGATAGGGTTTAATCATTAATTTTGCTACAGTTTCATATTCTATCCTAAAGACTTATTATCCCATCTTGATTTAGAAAAGTCACAATCACTCTCTAATTGTAAATCTTTGCACCAACTTTAACAGTAAATCTTTTAAGACAAGATGATCACTTTATCAATTCTCTATGGTGCCAGCTTCTGCAGTAATGGTGATCCGGGTTCCCACTGCAGCAATCCTCTCAATCACTTTCCAAAGCCCCTGATTTAAAAATTCATTCCAAATGTTGTACTATTGGGTTTTTTTTTTTCATAAATCATTCCTATTATATAAACCTTGGGGTTATGTTTTCATCAATATCATATGTACTTTGCAATTTTCCTCTAGCAAAATAACAATGCAGTACCACTTTTACTGTTCACCATTTTTGAAACAGATGAAATAATATCAGGTCTTCATTTTATAATTTTCTTGTTGGGTAGATTGAAAAGGTACAGGTGATTGAAGGACCAGTCACCTAGCACAAAGGTCATCTCTCCATGTACTTCTGTTGCTGCTTTTTGAGTATTTCATTGCTCTGTGAAGCCTACATTTCATGGTAAGCGATGAGAAGGGGAAGGGAAATAAGAAACTAGAATTCAAGCTACTGAATGAAGTTTATCTCTCTGCTTAAAGCTTTGGTTGAAGGATATTACAATTAGAACAAAAATGACATATTTTGGTGATTTTTTTCATACATATATCTCCATAATTGGGACAAATAACCCATTAAAGTTATGTAGAAAACAATTTTATAGTTCATATCTCTAATAGACCACCTCACATTTAGAAAAAGAAACTAAGAGCCATGAGCTTTCACAATCAGTCAGTGGTAGAGGAAAGATGCAAACCCAGATATCTTGGGCTTCTGGTCCAATACTCCACCATTACCTAATCAGTGTTTCGTGGTCTTCCTAACCATAATCCTTCGTTTAATCTTCTGTACAGTACAACTAATTGCTACAGGAATTTTTCTAAGAATTTTCTAACAAGTGTCCTAAAAAAGGATGATCTATATTCCTATGTTGAAAGATGAGCATAAAGGCCTAGCATCTCAGCCCATTTGGGGACAATGTCAAAGGTCAATCTGGCACCAGAGCTCAATGGCGGTCAGCTGTGACTGTCACTAAGCCTGACTTTTCCCTCTTCTCACACTTGCTTTCTTCAGCTTTCTTCCTCAGGTGTTGATCTCAAGAACATTTCTTAACAAATATACTGCATTCTAAACTTCACCTCAAAAATCAGCTTTTTTCAGTACCTAACCTGCAAAGATGAGATTCTCTGAAACCTAATTCTACCTCTGTCATTGAATATTTGGGAGGTAAAGACAAAGCAAACCTTTCTGTCCCTCTAATTCAGACTTTCACACTCATAGGAAAATAATATTTAAAAAAAAAACTTGCTTTTTTAAATACAACTAATACTAGTCCCTCTTCCTGCTAGATCAAGACCATTTTCTAGCTTTTTAGTCACGTTCATTCACTTTTATTTTCGTAAACATCTGAGGATATAAATCTTGGCATTCTCCTCAGTTTTCTCGATTACTACAGGGTTTGTCCCACTTTACACCATTTCCTGGGTCAACTAGAATCTACTGCTACCACTTAACTTCTGATCTTCCTTCAAAAGACTTATAGCATATCTTGTAATGCTTCCTTCACGGGACACCATCACATGTACAGTTACATATATCATCTTAAAGAAAGTCAACACCCTGCACTTGTCAGAGATAAATTCTAAGTTTACTGATGAATAAGTCAGAGGCTCCGGAGAAGTTTGTGGATGTTTAGTTTCTCCCCTGTCCCGTTCCAGACTGCAAGGAAGCCCTACTGACACACATTTCTGCTAGAGAATCAAACATTTTTTAGATAAAGGTACTGAAAATGAAAAAGAATTTAAAAGACGACACACCAAGCTATCTCAGTCCCAAGAAAGTTTATTTTAGGACAGCCAAGGAAGACCAAAGTAATGCATTGAAATAAATAAGAAAAAGAAAAAGCCCAATTCATCACGGTAAGATAACTCCTCTTTTCCAATTTTTTAAAAAATTCAATGCATATGTGCAAATTAAGGAAAAATAACTTCTTTCCAGTCTCACCTAAAATTGCTTCTAAAACTTATACTGTGGAAACCCTAGAGTACTATAAATCTGCTTCTTAAAGTTGTATTTAAGCGTGGCAAAAAGTACTAATGTTTCTGTTTTACTGAAAAAAAATTTTATTCTGACAAATAGGAAGTATCGATAAATTTTTATATGACTTTAATAAATCAGTTTTTCAAATATCCACATTCCTCCAAGCTATTTTTAAAATCATATATGTGCTGCTATTAATGCCCTTTTAAGAGACAAGATATTTTCTCTCCTCTCCCTCTCTTTCTGTCCTTTCCGATACTTGCCTGGGATCTGGCAAGAAGGCAGCTGTCTGCAAATCAGGAAAATGACCTTCACCGGACACCAAATCTGCTGGCACCTTGATCCTGGAATTACCAGCCTCCAAAACTATGAAAAATAAATGTCTGTTGTTGTAACACCCAGTCTACATTACTTTGTTATAGCAGCCCAAGTTGACTAAGACACCATAATTTAAAAATATTTTATTATATGAACTAATTCTAATCATAGGCAATCTAACAATCTTTCTAGTTTGTTAAAGTTCATTCTTCTGATTAATTTGAGATTTGGAGACATCTATGGGTTTTATATTTTTGTTGTTAAATGATTTGGGCCTAAAAAACGTTCGGGGTTTTTTTACTTTCCAGTTCTATAGATTACCAAGCATATAACTTTCTAGCATTTAATCTTAAAAGTATAACTATAAATGTTCAGGAATATTTACGATAAAAAAAACCATATCCTTCAGTCTAAGCAACAGCAACCAATATCCCACATTTGGTCAGTTTCTCTATTAAATGTTAGATGGAAAAATTTATGCTACATTCTAATGAATAAACTTAATAGAAATAATAATCATGAACGAAATATTCTTGCCATTTACGAAGACCACATTTCATCTTGGATTGGCTCTTGATGTAAACAGTTGGTGGTTTGCTAACACCAGGTTATACGTAAATGTTTAGTTATTGCATGGTTGTAAAAGGGAGAAGAAAAAGAGAACCATGTTTACCTCCTCCACTCCCGCCCCAAAAAATTACAATACAGTTAAACCTACAAAAACAAGAAAGAAGATGATAGCAAAAAATGTTGCAATATGAAAGGCATACAGATGAAGGATAACTGTCTCATCGCAACAGTGAAAAGCAAATCCAAAGCTAGCATTTGGAGCAGATTGCAATAAATAGTAAGGTATCTGGTACCTCTAGAAAGTTTGCATACAGGTAGAGAGGAGGGGAGGTTTGGAGGTAATCTTAGAAAGATTTTAGGGGCACCTGGGTGGCTCAGTCAGTTAAGCATCTGACTGTTGATTTTGGTTCAGGTCATGCTCTCAGGGTTGTGAAAGGGAGCAACATCTCAGGCTCAGCGCCTACTTAAGATTCTCTCCCTCTTCCTCTAGGAAAGCCTGGGTGGCTCGGTTGGTTGAGCATCTGCCTTTGGCTCAGGTAGGCTCCTTGCTGAGCAGGGAGCCTGCTTCTCCCTCTGCCTGCAGCTCCCCCTGCTTGTGCATGCTCGCTTGCTCTCTCTTTCTCTCTGACAAATAAATAAATAAAATCTTTAAAAAAAAAAAAAAAAGATTCTCTCCCTCCTCCTCTGCCCATCCCCCACTTTCAAGAAAGAAAAAAAGAAAAAAGATCTCCCAACTCAATTACCAGATCTAGTGTACTAATGATGGCAAGACTTTTGTGGAATGTCTTAGACTTAACATATTTGGTAAATGGAATGTACAACATTTGAAATTTGTACATCAGAGAAAGATTTATCCATAGACTATTTCCAAATAATAGTGCCAGGTAAGTCCTGCTTAAAAACCACTTCATTGCTGACTATTAACTACTGCAACACAGGTATATTTTTTTCTCCATTTAAATATTTGCCTACAGACTATACCACCATACAACTCTTTCCCCACATTAACGAAAGAGTGAAAGGTTACTCTCTGAGGAGGCTAAGCCAGAGAATGTCTTAATTCAGGGTCAATAGGCAAAAATGAACGTAGGGTATTAAAATGACAGGAAATTCAGGAGAAAATTGGCATAGTGACTGCTAAGACCCTTTAAGCCCACCCCTTATTTGAAACAGCATCAGTTAGACTTATACTCTCTTGAAAATTTATTTCTGGTTAAAGTTTTAAAAGAAAAGATTCACAGAACTTGAGATCTGAAAACACCCAACAAAACAGATGAGAAACATTCTGTTGTAGATTATAAAAGTAGCCACTTATTTTTTTTTTTAATTTTTGCATTGAGCATGCTCTCTTGATGTACTAAGAATCCTGAGACCACCTGTGAACCAATTCATTCTAGTCTGCTGGAAGATGAGAGTTAGAGAACAGACACAACCCAGCCAACAGCCCACCAACCATCACACATGAGATCCTAGGTCATTCAGGTGCCAGTCAACATAGCCCTTAGTCAAAAAAGCATGAGCTTCTCCAGAGAAATCAGCTGGGCCAGTCCAGATTCCACCCAAACCACAAAATCATGAGCTAAATAAATGGTTATTAGTTTAAGTTACTCATTTTGAGGTTGATTTGTTTCACAGCAAAAACTAACTGGTATGCTAGCTAACCCAAGTTATTATAATACCTCCTATGAAATGAGACTCATTTTGAACATGGAATTTCCTACCATCTTTAAAAGACAAATTCTTAACTAGGGAAAAAAAAAGTCAAGTACAGTCTTAACCCACACATGAAGAAAATACTTAATTAGAAAACTGAGACCAAAACAGATACAATATTTTTTTTTGAGAATGAAGAGAAAACAAAACTAGTGAAGATAAAAGAATAAAGCATCATTAAAGTTTATTTAATGTCTTTGGAGAGATGAAAGATGGTATTTCACCATGTAAGAAGAAGGTAAGTTTATAAAAACAGAATGTTTAAGAACAAAAGGTGCTACTGGAAATGTAAAACATGAGAGCAGAAACAAGAACGGAATAGAAACACTGGATGAAAAACTCAGAAAATCTCCCAGAGTAAAAAACAATGAGACAAATAAAGAAAATAGGAGGAAAAGGATAACAAAATATGAATCAGTTTAAGAATTTGAATATGAATAATACACTCTTCAGAGAGTAGAGAAAATAGAGAATAAATTATAAAAGAAATGATTTAAGTTTTGTTTTTACAAGTTAAACACATTAATATTACAGATCACTGTACAATAATTTAAAAAAGACAGACATAGGGAATACAATTTGAAATCTTACAAATCTAGAAATAAAGACTTGTAGAAATACAGAGGAGAGGAAAGGAGAAAAACAAGTTCATATGCAAAGAATCTGGAGTAAGAATGTTATAGAACTGCTAAATCAGTAACTTTTTAGTTACTTTTTTTGGTAATTTCAGTGACTAAAGCAGTTTTTTAATTTACTGGAGATTAAAAAGCTGAAGATCACTGAAAGTTAAAAAGCACCGAAGGCTAAACCCCCTAAAAATGCTGAAGGGACATAATTCTTAACTAGAATGATACACCCAGTGAATTTATGTCAAGTGTGAGAAGAAGCTAATGACATTATCAGGCGTGCGATGTTTTAAAGTTTTTACTGCCCATGCAACTTCTCTCAGGAAATTACCAGATGAGGTGTTTCCTCCAAAGAGAAGATAAAGCAAAAAAAGGGGGAAATATGGATTCCAGTAAATGGTAGAAAACAGCAGATTCCAGGATGAGGGAGACCATCAGCAGGTCCAGAGCAAGCTGACAAAAGTGTGGTAGGAGGATGGAGGATGTGAAGCGGGATGTGGCAAGAAGATGAAATTGGAAGAATACCAGGTGCATTTAGAACATGTGGAGGGGCATAATAAAGAACTTTCATGCTTGCTTCTGTACTCATGTCATATAAGGTTGAGCATATACAGCATTCATAACAAAAATGTTCTAGAATCAAAGGACTGCACTCAAATGCATTAAATGCACACTTCCTATAAAAAGGTATCTCTGAAAAAGTGATTTTGTTTCTAATCCAAAATGTAAATTCTGTCTTTGAGGAGTTAAGAAGTCTACTGATTCTAATACCTTTTCACATATAGCAAATTCAAAACAAAATGGAAAGAGTGGGGGTTTCTGTAAGCTATCTGTATTTAAATTTGGTCACTTACATGCATTTGATTCCTCCATGAATCACAGAGTTAATAGATAATTTATAATGAATTATTCATACCACTATAACCAAGAGCATTTTCCCCAGGAAAAAATGATGTTGTAAGGACAGTAAGATCATAGTCGTCTGCCAAAAGCAAAGATAATGGAGGATGCCTGGGTGGCTCAGTCAGTTGAGTGCCTGACTTGGTTTTGGCTGGGATCATGATCTCAGAGTCATAAGGTCGAGCCCTACCTTGGGCCCAGTGCTGGGCATGGAGTCAGCTTGGGAATTCTCTCCCTCTCCCTCTGCCCCTTCCCCTGCTTGCACTCTCTCTCACTCTCAAATAAATAAATAAAATCTTAAAAAAAAAAAAAAAAAGAGGCCAAGATGTTGGGACAGCCTTTCAGAAGCGGTGCTATTCCAGGGACCCGAGAATCCCACTTTGGTGCCCACTCCTCCCCCAACTCCTCACCACAGTGCATTTCCCATTAAGTCCCTGATTCTAAACTAGGACTTGAGACTGTTGTTAGAACAATTGTTTTAGGGGCACCAGCATGGCTCAGTTGGTTCAGTGTCCAACTCTTGATTCGGGCTGAGGTCGTGGGATTGAGCCCCACACCCAGTTCCACACTGAGCAGGCAGTCTATTTGAGATTCTCTCTCTCTACCTCTCCTTCTGCCCCTCCCTGTTGTGCAGGCATGTTCCCTATCTTGCTCTCTAAAATAAATAAATCCCCCCCAAAAAAAAAGATTCTCAGATTCTCTCTCTGCCCCTCCCCACTTATGCGCATTTTCTCTCAGAAAAAAACAAAATATTTGTTTTATAAATTTTAAAATGTAACAATTTATTGATTTCCTTTGTACCATTACTGGGCACCACCTCACAATTCACTTTGGGATTGATTAATGTGTTCTAAGGATAATATGATAAATAACTGAATACATTTTAAAATATATGTAAATTAAGTTCAGTATAGTAATATTTACAGGCCACACCCTCCTATGTCAGGTCTGATGCTGACTGTGTAATTTAGAAGCTCTGAAGAGTCGCAAAGGGAAAGTGCAGAACACTTTAAGGAAAGGTATTCTACTAGCCTTACCTAGTCTATCATGCTTTTATCATGCTTTTACCTATTTTATCATACACTGGTACAGGTACACTGAGATTAGCCTCTATGAACTCTTGTGTTTCCTAAGCATTGAGGTTTTGTTTGTTTTTAAAATTTTTAACTGAAGCCATGAGTAAAATAGATCAATACCTCCCAGAAGCCCCAGATAAAGAAGCAGTGTAAGCCTAATAACCTTTGAGCCAAGATGAAGATTAAAGGATGCACTTAATATTTTTTTTTAAAAAGCCTAGAGGACATTTCTACTTGCCTCACATTTCACCTTAGTAAAAGCATACAATATATTGGCAATTCAAAACAGACTAAATAAACTTCTAGTCAGTTATTTTTAAGAATTCTGATAATGAGAGAATAATATATCTAATCTAAATAAGTTAAAATAAGCTGTGCATGGTATAGCATTTTTATTAATTGAATGAATACATTTTAATAGGTTTTTAGTATAATAGTTGATTATTAATTACTAATAATTATCCCATTTAAATTTTATATAAGGTCATTTATTACATATAATTTATTTATAGTTCAAAATTTGTTATTCTTGTATATAAAAATATCAAAAATGAGCAAGCCTAGAATTTTGATTCGACCTACTGAATTTCTTGTTCTTTGGACTTTTATAATAAAATTCATATCATTCAACTTTTTTGGAAGTACTCATCTTTTTAAGGAACCTATCCATCACATCAATTGAGAGACAGTGAATTTTGTACATATTTATATTACAGCAACTATCATAGTTGAATGGAGAGTGAGCTCCTAAGAGGTAGTAAAAAATTCACAGTAACAGACAGGATGCCTGATAGGCAATCATATACTTTGAGTCAGTAAAGACATAAGCATATTCTTCTTTGGGCTCTGCTAGAAAATTTTTAGGATACAGAATCTCAGTAAATTCATAGTTCTCCTGTGAATTTTATTAACTAGCTGGAAAGGCCACATAGCTATACATGAAGCAATGAAGAAACATAAAGCACACAGGCTCTTGGTATCTCTGAGAGTCATCTAGTATCCTGGTTGATTCACCTTATTGGCAAGGATTTGCATTTGTGGAGGATGCTATTTTTCACATGAAATAAAAATTGTAGTACCTTAAAAGAGACTGCAAATGCGAATGGAAAGCAGGGGACGACAGTGTTGGCCAGTTTGCTCACTAGAATGTGACTCACTAGCCCACACCAGCCTCAAGGCATGTGTAATTCAAATTTATGCCTCACCAAATTACATAGAGAAATTACATGGATTTTTTTGATCTTGCAAAGGTCAAAACCACAAATGTAAATAAGAAAATGCCTATGGTCTAATATATGGTCAAGTGTGCCCTTGAGTTACAGGAATCAAAAAAAGGGGTAAGCCAATATTCGTTGGTCTAGTCATTAATTGCTCATGGAAGAGATATATGTTCAGTAGCCTCAGAAGAAGGGTGTGTTTGAATAGGCAAAGAGAGCATTTCAAGTAAATAAAGTAGCATAATTCAGGAATAGAGATTGAAATGATAATGCTGTATTCATGGAACAGTGGAGAAACCAATTTAATGCAAGTAGAAAGTAGATGTATGAAAAAACTGAAAATAAGATCAGAAAATCTTAGTTCCTCAGATATAGAGGAAGTATAGCATGCAAAAACAAAACAAATAAACAAACAAACAAAAAAAACTAAACAAAAGACCATTAAAGTTAATGTGAGAAATTCAACCTTGGGCTCCCTCCTCAGCACAGCGTGGACTGTGCTTTTACCTCTGCCTGCCACTCCTCCTGCTTGTGCTCTCTCTCCCTCTCTCTCTTTCTCTCTGACAAATAAATAAATAAAATCTTTAAAAAAATAAAACTTAAAAAAAATAAACAGTGGACAGTCAGAAGTGAAGAGGAATGTACAAATCTAAAAGACATTGCAATTGTACTAGTGCCAAAACTTGGTGACTGGATACTGAGAAGGAGAGGTGAAAGTGGAAAAAAAAAAAAAAAAGTTTTGTGTTAAGCTAGTTTCCTCAGGTGTTGGCAGTATCTTTTGAATAAATTTGCACATATCAACACATCTCATTTTAAGAACTGCTTCAGCCTGTCTTTTAGCAAATACTCCACTCAAATCAATTCTATATTCTCAAACCTTATTACTGTCAACCCTTTCACCCTTAATAAAAAATTATATTTGAAAATTTTTGGTCATACTTTTACCATCTTTGTTTATTAGCTGAAAGGGGAAATTGTTGTTAAAAAAAAAAAAACACCAAAGCTCCTTCACAAGGATAGAAAGCAAAGTAAATGTGTCAAGAATAGACGTGATTCCAAATGGTGCACTTGATTCAAAGTGCCAACTAGCAGTTGAGGGTAGGGAGACAGATATTAACAATATTGATAGATTTAGACCTTTACTGAAAATGTGCATGTGTGTATAATGTTTGCTAAAACATCTGCTCAGCTACCTCTAGCAAGGGTAACGGAAATAATGAAAAGGAAAAGAACATAAAAGAGAAACTTTGTGTCTGCAACCTCAGAATGTTTGAGGAAGCTTTTGCTACTTGACTTTAGCACTCTGCCTTTAAGATTACTACTGTGAACTCAGCAGGAATTTAAGACACAGAGGAATTGGAGAAATGACTTGGAACATCTTAATCCATGTAGCCAGAAGTAATAAATGACATTTCCAAAATGACCAAAATGCTTCTTCCCAACATTCCTGCAGTTGAATGCCCATGATGATGAATGTAAACACGTCACATCTCTTTTCCAAGTAGATCAATCTGTTGATACCTTTCCCAAACTCTAAAACCTTACTTGGTTGAAATAATGAGAACCCTCATGGCACACTGAGTAAATTACTCATCCATATGTGGTACATTATTCATATCCTGGAAAGGGAAGAGTCCTCAGAGGAGAATTTTAGTCCCTGGAACATGTTTTACTTCCCTTGCTCACCACCTAATTGGGCCTTTTGTGAATAAAATCAAATACTGCTTAATGTGAGGGTGGAAAAATGCATTCTACACAGGCAAATTGAAGATGAAGATTTCTAAATATTCTAAAAATAACTGAGACAGTTTATTATCTGTGAAGGCACACACATCCTGAGTCTCCAAGTAAACAAACCCCTGAATATAAAAACTCAAAACTTCCCTAAGGGAGAGTTGGATGTGCCTACAAACTGGAAATAAAGTGACCTAGACAAAACACTTAAAACTGTATTGTCTGGATAGACAAAATAAACTGATTCTAATAGATATAACTCCATGTCATTCTCAAGAGCTATGAGCAATTTACAGAAAAAAAATCATATGCCCATGACAACAAAAACAGAAAAGTTGAAACATATACGGAATTTTTTTCTGGTAAAGTTTATCTCTCTGTCCATGTCTAATAGTAAAGTAAACAGACAACTGAGACCTAGCGTTGAATCATACATAATTATATAGCTAAGGGAAATGTTGACAAGGTAGAGCCAACCCATTAGTCTGAAACATCACAGAATGAGAGACTGTCAAGTTAGAGATGACGAAGACCTGACCGTTATGAGGCCCCAGCCAAGAGTCCTGGGTGAGAAAAAAAAAATCTCCTCGTTTTAGTGGAATATACAGCTGAAAACAAAGAACTAAATTTCATATATTGTATTATATTCAATTTTCTGTGGTTGAATTGATTACTGTATCAAGTTACTAAGACTATGTACTTCTTTCCCAAAATGCATGCTACTTGTCACTTAGATGTCATCCCTGCAGAGAGTCCGTTTTCACTTTTACTTAAGTTTATGCAGAAGGTACATCATTTTGACTTTTTTTTGCCAAGCATCTACAGCAGGATGTCTTCTTTACTATATCAATAGAGGAATAGGGCAGGGAGAGAGTTGAGGAAACACAAGAGTTAGGACAGGAAAAAAAAAATTCTTTGTCCGAGCTTTACTGACCTGGCCATTGATGAACACAAAAAATGGTGATGTTTAATAAAAACCAGAGAAGTGGGGCACCTGGGTGGCTCAGCCATTAACCGTCTGCCTTCAGCTCAGGTCATGATCCCAAGATCCTGGATCAAGCCCCGCATCAGGCTCCCTGCTTGGCGGGAAGCCTGCTTCTCCCTCTCCCACTCCCCTTGTTTGTGTTCCCTCTCTCGCTGTCTCTCTCTGTCAAATAAATAAATAAAATCTTTTAAAAAAATAAAAACCAGAGAAGTAGAGTTAAAGTCTGGGGAATTGCTAGCAGTCAAGAGAAGTGATCACAGAAGCTACTGTGGGAACCCAGCTTGTTTGCTAGCATTGTCTACAAGTGACCCAAACACAGGCCTGATAGGAAGCAACCAGAAGTCCTCCTACAGTGCACTGCACCCCTGGCTAGAACAACATTTCCACTCTGAAATACTGAGACTATAAATTTCACAGTCAAGTAGAGCCCTCGACTTTAGGATACTTGTTTCATTTTCACAACACAACGCATCAGTAATATAACTCAGGACATTATACAGAGCCCACTCACACTTCAATACGACCTAGACCATCTCAAAAGGGACTGTAGTGAAGAGTGATCAAAAACATTTTAAATTAAAAATAAGCATTTTTAAGCATTTTTAAACATTGATGTGTCAAAAAAATTTTCTATAAATATTATACATAGGATATCCATAAACATCCAGATAGAAATCATGATAGAACTTATTGGAACTTTGAAGGATAATACAAATAGTGAGTAAAAGGTACGATAACATGTTCTCACTAAGAACAAAGGGTCTCAGTTTCCTGGCTGTGCCAGCAGTAGCTCATTCATATTTCCATATGTCCTTATTACTATAAATGCTTTGTTTCCAGTGTTACAGCTGTACTCACAACCTAAATCTTTTAAATTCAATTGCTGGTAAGCTAAATAGCTTCTGGCTTAGCATAAGGATTCATATTTCTTAACTTTAAGCAATGAGTTGTTGCCTGTGGGGATGTGTTAAACTAACATATGAGTAATATGTGTCTAGAGAGTTCAAACAAAGGAGGTGCCTTACATTCACACCAGGTCCCCCATGTATTTTCTCATTACAATTACAGACAGAATAGTATCATTTTAAAATCTGGACAGTAATAAGGAAAAAAAAAGTTTAAAGGCCAAAGTAATGAGATATTTTACAAATTTAATAAAAGGAAGCAAGCTCTGTAAAAGAAGTGGCTTGAAAAGGGTCACTCATATCATTATGTTCTCCTGACAGACCCATGTTGGGTGAAGGATGATATAAGGAGTTTCCTGCAGGGATACAAACTTTAAAACCCTGATTCAATTGTTCCTAGAAAGTTGAAAGAAGTGTGCCGATAAAATAATGTCTCCCACAAAAACACATTGAAAATTGACTTCAAAGAAGTCATTGAAAAATAAAAAGATATTTCTCTTTTTAAAATATGCATATTTAAGAAATTTCTTCTGTTTTCTGAGCATCCTTGTTAATACTCATTTAGATGTTTCAGCCAAAGAACTAGTATTCACCCCTCTGAGTAGAGACCACATCTGATCATATAGCCGCCTGTATTCTTCCTAGAATAATGAATGCAGAGGATGAGTATCAAAAGACACATATGTCCCCTTGTCTTTCTTCTGCAATTTGATGTCTGAGTATGTGTGTTACACACGGCATCATTGACATTATCGTATAATAGAGAATTGAGACTAAATCATTTGTCATGACAGTGGCTTTGTGAATCCAAGGCAAAGGGTAGTGAAAAGGCATACAGGGAAGAGTGTAAAGTGGCTTAAGTCTGCAAAGCATAATTTGTTTTATCCATACTACTGCCAAAAGTTGAAACTATAAAACTCACCTTAAACATGCTCTATAGGGGCACCTGGGTGGCACAGCGGTTGGGCCTCTGCCTTCAGCTCAGGGCGTGATCCCGGCGTTATGGGATCGAGCCCCACATCAGGCTCCTCCGCTATGAGCCTGCTTCTTCCTCTCCCACTCCCCCTGCTTGTGTTCCCTCTCTCGCTGGCTGTCTCTGTCCCTGTCAAATAAATAAATAAAATCTTAAAAAAANTGCTCTATATAACTCTGACCCTAAAAATCAATGTTTAAAACTGATATAATTATGTCACTACTGCAATCTTGATAATTTTACTCCATTTTTGCTAGGGCTATAGACAAAAACACCAGAGTAGGATAGAATGATACTAGAGATTAGAAACAAAAAGTAATGTAGAAATAGGGATTTTTCTACACTAAAAAAGAGTTTATCAATATTTGGCTTCCCAAACTACCTTAAATGACAAAAAGCAGTTTGACACTAGAAAAGTAAACTCAAAAACAAAATAAGAAAGTAAAAAAAAAAAATTCAATCTGAATTGAGTTCTGGATTTTTCATTTTCACTCTTTACTATCTTGTGAAAGTCACATTAACTTCATGACAACAATTTCTTCATTTGTAAAATGTAGATGATAAGCCTATCTAATCTGCAGGGTTCTTGTACAAATAACAGGAAATAGTACAAGATAAAAATTTATTTTGATGTGTCCCTGACTTTGTTTGGTTTTAGGTAGCTTGGTAGCTTTCAAAAATATATACAATAAAAGAGATAAATTAAATAGCTTAGGGAATTAGGATAAATGGAAAGTAGGAACAGGGAAACAAAGCCAGGAGCAAAATAAACGCTAAATTTATACCATATGGTCCCAAATATTGTTAAGGTAAGCTGCAATGTTAAATCTATGTTTTCTAGCAGCTCAAAGAAAGACTGGAGAATGACAATATATACAATACCTGAAAGATAGACCCTTTTTAAGTTAATATGTACTCACTCTGTAAATTCTAATTAGTAATAATTATTTAAGCTTTCTTTGCTTCATTTTCTTATTCCTGAAAAGGAAATTATATCTAGTACAAAAATGTTCAGTGATCAAATTAAATAATTCATGTGTATGAATGTAGTACAATTTCAGTAAGTGTTAGCTACTATTATTACTAATAGCGACATCACTATCATTAACATAAGCACTACCACCACCGCTACTTTACAGATAATGTATTTACCACCACCACCACCACCACCACCACCACCAGCAGCAGCAGGACAAAGACTTACTGGCAAACATTTAATAGGCATTTACTCTGTGCCAGACACCTTGCTTAGATTTTTCCAGTTGCTATATTGTTAAATTATTTAATTCATTCTGTACACATTTGTTGAATATCTACTAGATGAGCACAGTACAGACACCAAAAATATAGTGGTGAACCAACACTCATATTTCTGTTTTGTTTTTTGTTGTTGTTGTTGTTGTTGTTGTTTTCTGGAGCTAAATGTCTACTGGAGGAGATAGGCACAATTGGGTTTTCCTAATTTACTGATAGGGAAACGGAGATTAATAACTCATGCAAAAACACACAGCAAGGACTGGCAGAGCAGATCTCAAACTCAGATCTACTGTTTTCCATGCATAAGCCCATAGAATTCATACTCATTTTTAAGAATGGTTTAAAATTTTTAAGATTCAGACATCAAAGAATTGTGAAGCACAAATTCAGTGAAGCTAAATATTATCACAAAATCTTTCCCTGCTCTACTTTTTCTTCCAGTTTTCCTTCAGCAGCTGTCTAAGTCAGTTTAAAGGAAAACAATGACAACAATTGCAATGGAGAAGGAAGAGGAGAAAAAAGAGGAGGGAGGAGGAAAGGAAGAGGAGAAACTGCACAGTATCTCACAAAGCTGAAGATGTTCATACCATGTAGTCAGGCAACTTCCCTCTTTGGTACATACGAATAGTAAAGAATGTAAATTTGCATCAACAGAAGAGTAGATCAATTTATCATACTTTATTATTCAATGGAACACTATGCCAAAAACCAAAAATGAATAAACTACAGACTTGCCTATCAATATGAATTGTATAAATGTAACATATAACAAAAAAGCAAGGCATAGAAGAGTGTATAGAGCACTATTCTTGTATATAAAGCCATAAATCTTGGGCTATTAAAGATATATATAGATTAATAAAAATGAGAAACTTTGTATTCAAGATTATATCTATCACTGCTACTGTAAGGAGGTGGAAGAAAGAAAGGTGTAAACTACAATTAGGACTAGAGAAGAGCTTTCCAGTGCTTTGGTGATTTGTGTCACTATGGTAGGCACATACCACTCTACAAACTTTATCACATCATATGTGTATATTATATATGTATTATGCATTATATATTTCACAATATGTTATATATCATATCACATAACTTACATTTTATATATTGGCACATTATTGAATGAAATGTTTTTAAATTTTACTTCCATGAGACAAAGTTTGTTTACCTTTTGACTGTACAATGGGAATTCTAATGCAAAGTTACGATTAAATGAAAAAGGTTTTTTTTTAAAGATTTTACTTATTTATTTGAGAGAGAGAGAGAGACAGAGTTAGCATGAGAGAGCATGAGTGGGGAGGAGAGGGAGAAGCAGGCTTCTCATGACTGAGTCGAAGACAGATGCCCAACCGACTGAGCCACCCAGGCACCCCTGAAAAAGATTTTTTTTTTAAAGCACAGTTAAGTAATGTTAAAGAAGTAATGTATATGATATAACCTTTATACCACTGTTAATAAAGCAAGACAAGAATAAATGAGTTCTTATTAATGGAGGAATGGTTGAAAGAATTAAATAAAATCTACATTGTGAAATAACATAAAGCCATTAAAAATAAATTAGAGTCATACCAATTTATTTGGAAAGGTTTTCATAAGATATTATTGAGCAAAAAAAAAAAAAAGAAAGAAAGAAAACTTGAGAATTTTTGGTTAACAAACAGTGAAAATCTACACATTTATACTTGTACATTTTAAGTTATTGAGAAAGATAGGAAGGAAAGAGGGGAAGCAAATAATAAAGACTCAATATGTTTTTAAAGCTAGCACATGTAGTATAATCACATATAATTATTTTTGTATGTTTATATGCATTAACAAATTAGAACATCAAAACAATAAAGTTAGATCTACTGATATACAGAAAGGACCAATATTCTGAGTGAAAAGCAAGTGGCAAAGTAAAAGGTATACTAAAGGTAATACCTATAAATAATAACAAATGATGAAAATGTTTTATATGTGTATAATATATATACAATGTGTGTATATATATATATATAATTTGCACTCTCATAATGCTTATGCTTTTCTGATCAAGGAGAATGAAATAATAGGATAACCGTTGTGGTTAATCTTGGTTACCTAAGAAAAATAGAATTGGAGTAGAGATTAGAGAGGAAGGGGTGAGATGGCTAGATGTGTTTTTGTACATCTTTGAATAATTTAACCTATTATAATAAATATGCACAGTGCTATAACTTAAAAACCACCAAATGGAAAAATATGATTTTTCTAAAGAGACAAAAAGAATTTGTTTCACTTACAACTACATTTCTGTTACAGTGACTAAAGCAATTCTTTGTAATTGTAACAAAAAATAAATTACTTTCATATTCCACTACCATTTTCTTAAGAAAACTGTATCAGAACAAGGAAAAAATATAGCTTTCTTCATGATTTGGTTAACAATAGGTAGTAAAAAATTATGGGTCAATCTGCATGAATTTTTGATCAGCCAGGTTTCTGATGCTTCCAATAGAACATTCATTGTGTTTCTTCCATCAATCTCTATGGAATCTCTTTTAGAAAAGAAGCCCTTCTTGTTGTCATACCAATAACAGGACATCATTGTCAAAATTCAGTGGAAACGTAGTAGGCATTTGAAGGTACATAAAAACTGACTTTGGCTCTATAATGCCTTGACATTGAAAATTCCAGATTTACACGAAATTTAGACATTGCAGTTCATTCTGCAGGAAAAAAAATTAAGAAAAGACAATTTAAGAGAAAAAGCTGCTGTAAGAATAAAGAATACAATGTTCTTCACCAGGTAGAAAACAGGTATTAAGTGTTTGTGGTGAGAGATTCTTGAATGGTTCAGCAGGTGTTTCTGCAATTAGGTTTGTCAAGGACGACCATGGTCTGCAGTTCGTCTGTCATTGTTTCTGTCTTACAGAACTTGAATTCACAGAGCTGATGGTCAGGGGAATCTCATGGCCTTCAGAAATCATATTCAAGTCAGTCTTTTCTGCAAACCCTGTCTATTTGGGGAAGCAGAGAATGTCTTTGTCTTTCTTTCAAAACATTCTATAACTACCCTAAAAACAAGGAAATATCCATGAGCAAATGGCTCTGGAGACAAAATTAAGAATAGATCTTGGATCATGACATTCCAGAACAGAATTTACACATATCTTCTTAAATAGCTTCTTCCATTTATTTGCATGCAAATTTGTTATTTTTGTTCATCTAATAAAACAACTGCCACATTCCTTTTATTTATTTTTTTTACTTACTTTAATAACTATGGCTTTATTCTGAAATCTCCATTTTCTCAACAAGTCTCTTTTGGAGAAAGACTCATGATTCTAGGGGAAAGAATGACATCCATATCCAATTTGATTTCTGGAGTTCATTCTATACCATTACTTTTCCATCTCTGAGAGAGAGAGAAAAGAAAAGAAAAGAAAAGAAAAGAAAAGAAAAGAAAAAAGAGAAGAAAAAGAAGAAAAGGAAAGAAAAAAGGAAGTAAGGAGGGGAAGGGAAGGGAGGAAGAGAGGAAGGAAAGAAAAGAAAGAAAAAAAGAAAAGAAAAGGGAAGGAAAAAAAGAAAGGAAAGGAAAAGAAAAAAGAAAAATCTGTCTTCCTAAAGTTCATACTATTTAGCGTCTTCATTTCTAAGAGGGCAAAATCAATTTCTTTGCTAATAAAGATTTTTCTCCCCTGAATTTTTCTTGTTGTATAGCAATACATACACCTAAGCTAAAGGTCTTTTTTACTGTAGGACAAAAGCAAACAAAGGAACTTAAAGAATTTTAATAAACCAAGTAAATTTTAAATAGATGTTATTAAGTCCAGAGCAGAAACAACCTTTCTGAAATCTGCAAGAGTGTGGCCTTTTAAAAGCCAGATCTTGGAGACAAAAGGTTTTTTTTTTTCTTATTAACAAAAAAATGTATCTTCAGGGGCGCCTGGGTGGCACAGCGGTTAAGCGTCTGCCTTCGGCTCAGGGCGTGATCCCGGCGTTGCGGNGATCTTGGAGACAAAAGGTTTTTTTTTCTTATTACCAAAAAAATGTATCTTCAAATAATGATGAAAAGCTCAAAGGGCTCTTTCTACAGGTAGAATTTAGATAATGAAAACAGGACTGCAAAAACGTAGAACACCTAAAATAGATAAAGATTCAGCTTGGGGAAAGAACAAATGTCAGGAAAGATGAAAAATAAAATTAAGTAAACATTGTTGAGGGTCCCTAATAAGGTAGGTACCTCATGCCAAATCCCAAATACAGGCAGAGCAATTGAGGTGTAACCCAGTAGGAAACAGGATGAGGCTGAAGGAAACCCAGAGCAGGGCCAACCTTCCCAGTGGGTATTCGGGGAAGCCCATTAGGAAGGCCTGACCTCTTAGAGAAGTTCCATTTCCAACATGGCACCAAAGTATANTTTTCAAATAATGATGAAAAGCTCAAAGGGCTCTTTCTACAGGTGGAATTTAGATAATGAAAACAGGGCTGCAAAAACGTAGAACACCTAAAATAGATAAAGATTCAGCTTGGGGAAAGAACAAATGTCAGAAAAAGATGAAAAATAAAATTAAGTAAACATTGTTGAGGGTCCCTAATAAGGTAGGTACCTCATGCCAAATCCCAAATACAGGCAGAGCAATTGAGGTGTAACCCAGTAGGAAACAGGATGAGGCTGAAGGAAACCCAGAGCAGGGCCAACCTTCCCAGTGGGTATTCGGGGAAGCCCATTAGGAAGGCCTGACCTCTTAGAGAAGTTCCATTTCCAACATGGCACCAAAGTATACGATTAAAAATAAAACACAACATATTTAGGCAAAGAGCCATGTATCAGCTCTCTGAGTATCCTGAGGACTTACTGTAAAGGAATATTTGAGACTTTTTCATATCTCAAAAGAATTATGTTGAGTTTGACAGAGATAGCCAGCAAGCATGGAGATTCTTGATGGTAAGGAGAAGCAGGCCGGTACGTCAATGGTGAGCATGGCAGGACTAAGGTCAGTCATTTGAGTGTAAGCTACAGAGTGTAAGCTACAGAGTGTAAGCAACAACATAACAACACAAAGACACCCACCAAGGTTGTACATTTAGCAAAACCCTACATGAAAAAGTCCTAATAACCAAGTACCAGGAATGTCTTTCCCAGATACCAAACAACAGACAAACCTATGAAGGAGAAGAGGAAGGGAAGAGACAGAACTTCTAATTTAACTTTAATTTATAATAAAATTTTTTGAATACTCACCAATTTAACCGTGTTTGTTTCATAATAATTATATAAGTATATATCACATCATTTATTATAATATTAAATTGTATGATTCAAACTCAATAGTCTTGAAGTTAAACCTTAAAGTTATTTATAAATATAAATTATGTTTTGCACAACAGAGTAAGTTGCCTATGAGTATGTGTCCACTGTGATGTTATCTACTAACTTGAAGACTTTAGCGTAGGGTTAAAAAGCTTTCTCTTCACTAAATATTCTACCACCACTAGATCATTTCAATGCCAATGAGGATAATACACCCAACAGCATAACTTCCTAGTTCTCTGACTTCCACATTGCCAGAAATCTTGACCATACCCTATTTAATCTTACTCAAAATTGATATCTCAGAAATACCCAGCACAGCTCCATCTTTGAAATATTAAATTTTTTTTAAAAGATTTTATTTATTTATTTGACAGAGACAGCCAGCGAGAGAGGGAACACAGGTAGGGGGAGTGGGAGAGGAAGAAGCAGGCTCCTAGCGGAGGAGCCTGATGTGGGGCTCGATCCCAGAACGCTGGGATCACACCCTGAGCTGAAGGCAGACACTTAATGACTGCACCACCCAGACGCCCCTGAAATATTTAATTTAAACATCTAATTTGAGCATCACAACTTCTCATCCTCTGGCTTGCTCTTATCATTTTGTTTTACAAATCTTTATGATCTCAAATATTTTAACACCTCAAATTTCTTCCTCTTTGTCAACGCATCTCAGGATTCACTTCCTACAAAATCAACTTCAGACTCCATGGTTAATCACATCAACTCCTCTTGTCCTCATAACCTCGCACTGGTCCAATATGCAAACCCCAACCTTGAATCAAATGGTTCATCTTTTTTGCAGCTGCACACATAACTGTTGAGCACTTTTTAGAGAAATTTTCAAAAGCACACAGATTAGGTCTATTATAAATTAAAGTTTTCCAGCCTAAATTGAGATATCAATTGTGCTAATTGATATTTCTGTATTTCCCTAATAACCTATATTTTCAATTCTCTATGACATATTTCCAACCTACTATACTTTTACTTTCCACTTACTTCATTGGGTTAGTTGATATGCTTTTCTCCTACTTATCAGAAAAAATACAATTTAACAATCAGAGGCTGAAACAATTTACTCACAAAACCTATATAATTTATTTTAATAAATATGCATCCTTTGACCTTATTCCAGTTATGATTAGAGAAAATTTCTCATTCTAAGCTAAATCCCTTCACCCATACCCTGGATCTCATGTCCTCTCTTTTACAGTCTGTTTCTACTGGCTTCTTCCCACCAACATTTACATATGCTGCAATATTTTTTCATCAAAATAGATAAATGATCCATATATCAATAGACTAATAGATAATTTCCTCCCTAGACCTCAAATTTCCCTACAAATATCACCCTTTTGAAAAAAATATATCATAATGCTTTTTCCAGTTACCTCAATTTCTTCCTCAATTCACTGAAATCTGCTCCTTGAAGAATTATCAATACTTGTCCACAATATGCTCTTTAAAAAATTATCAACAGCCTATTTTGCTACATTATTGAATTAGTCTCAGTTGTTATCTTAGGTGACCTCTCAACCACATTTGAAATTTTTAACAATTTCCTTTTTTCAGGACAATCTATTCCTGTAACATTACCCTCTCCTGGTTTAACTCCTGTTAACCTTCTCCTGGTTGTTCTTTGGCCACCTCTTAAAATTTGCTGTTACTTAGTTCAGTTCTAGACATCATTCTTCTTAACCTTCTTAATCTCATATATGCTCTTGATTTCAATTCCTATCTACATACTTATAAATCCCAAATAAGTGAATATCCACATGCAGAAGAATGAAATTGGATCCTTATCTCATATCATTTACAAAAACCAATTCAAAATGGATTAAAGACTTAAATGCAGGACCTGAAACTATAAAACGACTACAGGAAAGTGTAAGGGGAAAGTTCCTTGACATTGGTCTGGGTAATGAATTTTTGGAAATGACCCCTGAAGCACAGACAACAAAAAGAAAAATGGACAAGTGGGATTGCACTAAACTAAAAATCTTCTGCACAGCAAAGGAAACAATCAACAGAGTTAAGAGACAACCCATGGAACAGGAGAAAATATTTGCAGATCATGTATCTAACAAGAGGTTATATCCAACATTTACAAAGTTAAATGACTCAATAGCAATAAAACAACTTGATTTAAAAATGGGCAAAGGACTTGAATAGACATTTCTCAAACAAACAAACAAGACACACAGAGGGCCAACAGGTATATGAAAAGTTATATAGCGTCACTAACGATCAGAGAAATGCAAATCAAAAACATAATGAGACATCACCTCACATCTGTTAGAATGACTATTACCCAAGAGAAAAATTGTAAGGGGCGCCTGGGTCACAGTCGTTAAGCGTCTGCCTTCGGCTCAGGGCGTGATCCCAGCGTTCTGGGATTGAGCCCCACATCGGGCTCCTCCGCTAGGAGCCTGCTTCTTCCTCTCCCACTCCCCCTGCTTGTGTTCCCTTCTCTCGCTGGCTGTCTCTGTCAAATAAATAAAAATCTTAAAAAATATATATATAAGCATTGATGAGGATGCGACAAAAGGGAAATTGTACGCTGTTGATGGAAATGTATATTGGTATGAGCATTATGAAGAAAAGTATGGATTTTCATCAAAAAATTAAAAGTTGAACTGCCGTATGATACAGGAATCTCTCTTCTGGGTATATACACAAAGGAAATGAAATCAGAATTTTGAAGAGATATTTGCATTCCCATATTCATTGCAGAATTATTCACAATAACCACGCTATAGAATATGGATATATGCAATAGAATAAGCAGAGTTAATGGTAGTTTGATCTTGAGTGATGGCAGGAGAAATGAAGAGAGGTGGATAAATGCAAAGAGTATTTGGAAGAAATCATCTATCACGCATGGGTGTATATAGATTGTGTGTGCGAGAGTGAGCGAGCAAAGGTTAATTCTAGATTTCTGGCTTATTAACTGAGTGGATAGAGATGTCATTCCTTGAGAGAGAAAATAGAGGTAAAAAAGGCAAGGAAGAACAAATGACTATTTGTTAAAAGAATAATATAATGGAATTATATGACATAGCCCCCAACTGAAACAGTTTATGACTTCATTGGATATTGTTTCAATTATAGTCTCCATGACTCTAAGAGCTGAAAAAGCAAGTTTATTTCCTCTCTTTCTCCCTTTCCTTCCCTTCTCTCCCTTTTCTCCCCTTTCCTCTCCTCCCCTCCCTTCCCTTCACAACACCCCCACCCTTGCATGCATGCTCCCTCTCCTTGCCCCTCCCCAATCCACTCTACAGAGATAGAATCAGAAACATATGTCTTAGATGTCAAAAATGAATGCTGAAGAAAATACCTAGTGTAATTGCTTAATTGGTAGTTGTCAAGTAATTGAAGAGGGGAGGAAATGCAATTAGAAATTGGTGATTTTTCCAGACCTCTCAAATATCTATCATATTCTTTCTTTTTCTGTTCAAGAGGTATACATGAAGTATAATTGTTCATTGACTAGTTTACATTTATATTTAAATTCTTCACATTTTCTGAGATATAATTTCATTTTATAACAGTGAATTGTCCTGAAGTTCCAGAGACATATATTTTTATTCTTCACTTTATGCTAGATAATTCCTTCTTCAATACAGCTGGGAAGTAAATTACCCTATAACAGCCTCTAAACATAAAGTTACCAAAGCATTTCCTCCTAGAGGTGGCAGTTTATAATGTAGCTGCAATATCAAATAGTTACTAATCTCTTCTAATCTCCTTCACATTTTAGAAATACCACTCTCTGACCACATGCCAGAGAACTGCCGAATTAGTGGTTCCTTTAATTCATTACTTCTATAGGGTACTGTAGAGCCCAATGGCACAGGGGGGCAATTCTACTTCAAAAATAAATGTTCCCATTAGCATTTTCATCAGGCTAGATCCTCCCCCAGTTCAGGAAGGAGTCAACTGAATAATTGTTTAGTGAATTGAGTTGTCTCATTAATGCACCTGACCCCTCTGTATGACTAACAAATATTTAGTAAATAGTTATATAAGTTTCATTACATAATTAACAAGCAGTTCAGGACTCTCCACAGTTTCAGCGAGTCAGTGTCAAAGCCAAGTATACTTAATGCACTCTCACTTAGCTTTTTCTTTTTTTCTATTTTTTAATGTACTGTCAGTTGCCTTCCTTTGCCCTCACCCTCTATGGAACATTTTAAACTTTGTAATGGTTGATTATTTCTTAAAATTAAATACTAACTACAGTACTTGCATGAAGTCTTTCCTACAGCTGTACACAGTGATATTACCAAAGAAAGCAAGCAATCCTTACTCACTGGTATATCCCTTTTGCAGACACTCAAACGTTAACTAATCTAAGCACAGCTTAACTTCCATTAACCAATTTTTGATGACTGATCCACTTCCCTCAATGTTCTATGTCTATGTGCCCATAAAATGCAAAACAAATGACCAACTTGGGAAAAATTTTGAACATATATAGTAGACAAAATGTCAATTTCCTTATCTGTGAAATGCTTCCATACATCATAATGAAAAGGATCAATGATCCAATAAAACAAAATGGATAAAGAGTATGTATACACAGTTCATAGGAAAGGAAATACAAACGGCTTTTAAATATCCTAGGAAATTGGTCAACCTCACTTCTAAGTAACATTAGATCTAAGGAATATCAAGGCCAGAATGAGCTATTTATTTGTTAGAGTAGGAGATTAACAAAGATACAAAAGTTTGAAAACCATCTTAATAAAAGTATGGGGAAGTGAACACTGTCTTAACTTGTTCTGGGAGTGTAAATTGAAACAAAGTTTACGGAGGAAAACTGGGCAATATCTAAATTAAAATTCAAAAAAAATCTTCGGAGACAGCATTTCCATCAAAAGTTATCCTATAGGTATCTATACAAGACATTCATTTTAGCTATTGTTTGTGATGACAAAATACTATAAATCAAATGTTCATCAATTGGGAATTTGATGGATAATTATGCCTTGTACCCATTAAAACAAGAAGGCGCCTAGTAAGTTGATTGAAAAACATGTCAGTAAATTATAAAAGCAACATATATAATAGTTATGTGGATGGCTACCACGTATTTTTTAAAGATTTATAATCATACCTACTTGTATATGTATTGACTGTCTCTAGAGAGATAAATGAAACAGTAACACTGGTCACCTCTGGGAAACGGGACAGGACAATGGGGAGTGTGGATGAGAGAGAAACTTATTTTTCAAATATATACAGAGATAAATAAATTATATATAATTTATATAATTATGTACATATGTATTAGTGAATATACGATTAAAACTATGTCAAGTAAAATGTTTAATCTTCAAACAATCAAATTAAGTATTTCTTTTAAAGATTATTTATTTATTTATTTGACACACAGAGCAAGAGAGCACAAGAAGAGGGAGCAGCAGAGGGAAAGGAGAGAGGGAAAAGCAGGCTCCCTGCTTAGGGGCTCCATCTCAAGACCGTGACCTGAGCCCTAGACAGATGCTCAACCAACTGAGCCACCCAACCAATTTAAGTAATTTGACTCAGCTATACATTGTCATATAACAATTTACCTTAAAACTTAAGGCCTTAAAACAATACCAATTTATTTGATAATTTCTGTGGGTCAGGAACCTAGATGAGGCTTAGCTAAGTACCTCTGACTCAAGGCTTTTTATGAGATGTGTTCAAACTGTAGCCAGTCTGAAGTAATCCCACGACTTCACTAGGGTGAAAGGATCCACTTCCAAGCTCCCTCACGTAGCTGTTGGCAGCCCTTGGTCTTTTGCTATATTGGCCTCTCTACACACATGGCAACTATCCACTGACTCAGTGATCAGAGGCAGAACAAGTGTGAGAGAGAGAGTGTGAGAGCAATAGAGCTAGTGAGGAAAAGTCTTTTTATATGATAAACTAGGAAGCGGTATCTATCACTTCTACCATATACAATTCTCTAGAAGTGAGTTAATAGATTCAGAACATACTGAAGAGGCTGGGGGGTGGTATATAAGAGTGTGAGTAAAAAGAAATGGAAATCATTGGGGGCTCCTTAGAAGCTGCTTGCTACATATTTTTAAATGTTTATGATAAGAGGATAGACATGTATCTCAATCACATAGGAAAATGTTAATTTTGCCTTCACAGGCCATCTTTTTTATGTTTTTGGTTTGATATTTGAAAGAAGGCAATTATCTTTTTAAGTAGAATCTGACGAATATGGTGTATAATCAAATTTTGATAATTTCTCTAGCACATTATCTGCTTCCTTCCCCCACGCGACAACTTAGCAGCTGTGGAAGTTGCTTCCTCATCCAAGGCCAGCTCGAAACCTTTCCTTTTATTCTGGTTGGGAAATCCTCTTGGGCTTTTAACTGGAATTAAAACATTATTGAAAAGTCATCTGTCTCAAATCTCGGCTGCAGTGCAAAAGATCTTCATGTTAAATGAAGGAAATTATTACGAGGAAATTATTTAATTCGCTGTTAAAAAAAAATCCTCATTGTGGCCTATTCTAAAATTTCTCAAGGTAAATAGATGCATTTCATTGAAACGTTTCTTTTCTGAGCTGTAAGTCATATTTTATTATGAAAACAAAATAATATACCCATTATAAAGCTGGACAAATTGGTAAATTATTAGTTATACAGTTGAAACCTACGGGAAGGGCCACAAAATGCTTCACAATAACCATACAAGAAACTACTGCTCCCCTGACTAGAACATAAGCTTCTGAGAATACAGTAACATAAAGAGGCAGAGGGAAAAAGTCCCTATGCACACAACTTTTCAGCTCACAAGCCTTCCTCCTACAGGAATGCACTTTTATAGATCCTCTGTTTTGGTTCTGAATCAAGCGTAGACTCCACAGTCCCAATTGTACGCTAAAAAGTAATGGAACCAACGTGACCTAGCCATGCAAATAACTTTTTACAAATAGGGTCTAAAAACAGGATTAACTGAAAATGTACAGTATGCCAGAAATAGGATCCCCTTTCAAAAATTAACCCACAGGGTACTCAGTAATAAGTTAACCCTCTTCATGGAAAACCACATTTTTATCCACTCAAAGTATCAGAAATCAGTTATTGTACTTTGGGAAGTGCCTGAGCTACTCAGGGCAGGCACTTTTTCTAAGACCTTAAGCAAAAGCAGCTACATTCTCTTTTCTCACTCTTTGCCATGTGAGAGAAAGAAGAAGAAGAAGAAAAAAAAAAACACGCTACATGTTATTACATCTAATATTACATGTTAAAGCCTTGTAAAGATTCAAGTTTTTATTTTTTTTTATTGTGGGAGACCAGGCTACAAATTATCATAGATGCATAACAGGACTCATTCATTTTACTTTAATATTTTCTAACTAACGGAGCATGAAGGACTCACACAGATATTCTTTCCAAAGCCATAAAACACAAATTATTTTCTCTGAGCTATCATCTTAAATGTTTGATTTATACCAAAAGGAAACAAATCCTACTGCATGGGTAGCAGCCAATTGAAAAAGCTGCACAGTTAAACATTTCAAAATTTTTGGAAACATCATCTGGCAAACTACACGGAACACCCACCCCCGAAACAGACATGGAGGAGAGTACCAAAAGATATTGCAATCGGGTGTCTTTTATAACATTATGCACAGAAGCCAAGAAATGGTCACAATTCTTTTCAAAGGTTTGGACTTCTGTATATTATATGCTAACACAGACTAGGTTATAAAAATCATGAGCTGGATTTCCATTGACCTTTGCCCTGTCTTCTTAACTTTGAAGAGCATTGTGACTTGTGTTTGAAGATACACATAAGCGGGCTTCTAGTGGAGATACTGCTGTTTCTGGTCACCTGCTAAGACCACCACATACAAGAAGGTAGGCACATTTGACATTGAGAGGCCCTTAAATTTACTAATCACTTAACCAGAGTACATTGTGAATAAGAAAATAGTCTCTAGCTGTAAACAGGCTTCATTTTAGTTTCATTTTAGTCAACATTGAAGATATCTTTGAGTGTCGCAAAAGATAATGTGAATAAATGCTACTACCATAGTAAAGAAAGAACATCAATTATATTAAGCAAGCATGTACTATGTACCAGGCTTTAGCTTTACCCTGTACAATCCTCAGTAATTCCATGAGCTTGGAACCCAAATCATCATCCTCATGTTATGAATAGTAAGCCTGAGTACAGAGAAGCCAAGTACTTGTCCAAGGCTACCTAGCTCGTAAGTGACAGGAAAGGGTACAGAGAAGGCTTTTTTACTTCAGAGTTGGTGTTCTTAATCACCCCATGTTAAGATATCAATACTTCAGTGGGCAAGAATCTAGTTTGTATTTTGTTCTTATAGCTTGTTGGTATGTTTGTAGCACAAAATCCTAAAAAGAAAACATAAATGGTATTATGAATTCTAAGACCAAGTATAGACTTCAGTCTCTACACATTTTCCTTATCCACCTTTGTTCAATGCAGTAGTAAAAACACTGAAAAATAGGAGTTGATTTCATTAAACCTTCTAGGTATGTAGAACAAACTAGTACTTTTACTAGCGTAATTGATTCTACATTAGTAAATAAAGCAAGACCGAAATTTCTTTTGTATCCTACAATGTACTCTAAGCACAATGCACATTGCCACGTTTTCTGGTTGCCCAGCACCTTTCCAACATCCTAGTTATGCTTTGGGGTTTTCCCTCCAGGAGGTAGAACCCATACACCTCACTTCTATGGTGTATAGAAGTGTTAAAAAATACAGGCATGTGGCTTGATTTGCATAAATTAGATTCACCTGTGAGAGACAGCTTTCGAAGCGAGTAACAAGCAAGAAAGTGTTTGGTCCTATGATGAATACCGGTTGGTTTGAGCTCGGGTTTGGAGACGGACTCCCTCCTGACAGCAGTACCAGTTATGGAAAATTTGAGCTCCTGGGTAAGTGCTAACTCCTGTGGTTATGGCAGCTATTCCCTGGTCAAGCAGGTTCTAGGCCAGGATTAGCAGCATTGTTCCCGAAACACGGCCTCCGTCCTGATTCAACATTCTCAACAATGCTGTAACTTACCCAGTAATTTTTAAGAACAAAAACTGTGTTTTCTTCTTTATCAGCCAGAGTCAGCTTTTTTTTTTTTTTAAGAATTTATTTATTTATTTGACAGAGATAGAGACAGCCAGCGAGAGAGGGAACACAAGCAGGGGGAGTGGGAGAGGAAGAAGCAAGCTCATAGCGGAGGAGCCTGATGTGGGGCTCGATCCTATAACGCCGGGATCACGCCCTGAGCCAAAGGCAGACTCTTAACCGCTGTGCCACCCAGGTGCTCCCAGAGTCAGCTTCTATTGCTTATGTTTAAGAACTCCAAATTGAGGGTTCTGGGTCTGGGTAAAGTGGGAGTAAACACAGACCACTCTTTTTCATTGCCCCAAATTTGAAAATCTGGACAGACTGAATGTGCCACACTTTGAGGATTCTGGAACGTGGACAGCAACACATGGGTAGAGGAAATGCAGGAAAATTCAAAATATCACCAAACCTGTGGTGAATTACAATCATTTCCCTTCTCTTTTGAACCAAGGAGGGTCCTCCCAGACTCTTGACTTACAAACTTCAAGGTAACAAATGGAGGTTTTAAGCTATTAAGGTTGTGGTACTGGGTTGTGCAGCAATAGAAAACCAATACAAACACATAACGAAAGAACTTTGGGATAAGGCAAAAACTGACAGAACTGAAAGAAGAATTAGACTTTAATCTCTAGATGAAAGTCAAAAACTTCAACACTCCTCTCTCAGTAATAGACAAAACTCATAGACAGAAAACCACCAAAGATATCCAAGAACTTGACCTAGAGATTTTTCACTTATTCATATATACATATATACAAACGTATATATACAAATATACACATATATAAATATATATATATATATTTAAAAAACATTCACGTAATAAAATTCCACATGAATGCTACATAAATGAGAAAGCTTTCTATATACAATATGGAATGATCTCTAAGATACATTATTAGTTGAAAAAGATCTGGTGCAGAAGAAAGTGAAATATGTGGACTTTGTGTGGATGTGTGCTTTTATGTGCCTATGCTCTTGATTAGCCCAGGAGGGTGCAAAAACTGATAATACTGATTACTTTGGGGGATAGAACTGGGTGCCAGGGGATTGAGAGGGAGATTTTCAGTGTAGTTTTTGTATTTCAAACCTTAAGAATGCATTGCCTTTTCAAACATCAATAACTAATCTTAAACTTAAAAATATCTATGTGATCCCAGTCATGTTTAAAAATATGCTTATAAAAAAGAGTAAAGAGAAGTAAACTACTACTTTTCAAATTTTCTGATACCTTAAAATTTAGTCTGCATACTTTTGTCTTCCTTGTTTTTAAGAATAAGCATAAATTTTATGTATTTGCTTTATAGAATAAAATTTATTTATTATGCTCAAAGTCTTTTTTTTAAAGATTTTATTTATTTATTTGACAGAGAGAGAGCACAGAGGGAGAGTGTGAGGGAGAAGCAGGCTCCCTGCTGAGCAAAGAGCCCTACGTGGGGCTCAATCCCAGGGCCCTGAGATCATGACCTGAGCCAAAGGCAGACACTTAACCCAGGCGCCCCTTATGCTCAAATTCTTACCCTAAAGAATCAACTTCAGTGCTTTGTTGGCATTCCAGATCCCCCCATCCAGATCCCCCATAATCCACCTTGCTGACCTACACTACCACCCTCCTTCATAAGCCTATTTAACCAAACTGAACAACTTTCGAAATTTCCTTGCACATATTTTGCATTTTATTGCCAAAGGGCTCAAACACACTACTCCTCATGAAGAACCCTGTTTCATTCAGAGTTCAAGGGTTTGTAATTAAAAAAAGAACAACAAAACCAAGTTGGGATGTAGACAACTTTGCAATTAACTTTTACCTAAGTGTCTTCTTATTGAACATCACCTCGAATATAAGGAGTATTACTGAAACATGAATATCTCACTAAAACTGCTATTATATGTAATTGTATAGTACTATAACAGTCTGTAAAACCTCTTTATAGGAACCTATGTCAATTTTTCATTTTGTGTTAATAATTAGTATTTTTGCATATTAAAAGTAAAATAATTGACTTAGCTCTAAGAACTATTTGATCACAAATGCATATAACACATTAGCCTGGAACACTTTCAGGCACACTAACATTGGAATTCAAAAAAATTTCTGCAGAACTAATATTTCCAATTTTCCCAACTGACAATCATTATTGACAACTTAGTTTACCTACTAGATGACCCTACCAGCTCTTCCTAGGGAGATCTAGAAAAAAGGTGCTTAGCAGGGTGAGCTTCAAGGTCTCCAGCTGATATAAATGCTAATATGCAAACTTCCTTTAGGGAGTCACTGTCCAAATAGAAAGTGATTCTCATGCCAGAAAGAGCTTAAAGTCAACTTAAAAGTTAGAATTTTCCAATTCGGTTGGGCGAGGATCTGCCTCCTCACAGCTCCGATATAAATATCAAAGGGGGCAGGAAATGGGGTCCCTCTCTTAGTGGGGAATCCAGCTCTGTGCAACCCCAGTGTATTGTTTAGAAGCAAAGTAGACATTTTGTGGAGAGCTCTGTGCATCCTGCCAGCCTCTGCCTGCGAGCTTCAGTGAGCCTGTATTATGTGTTTTATATGGTGATTATCCTCTCCCTATGTTCCACAATTATAAAACTTAAAGGAAAAAAAGGAAGGAAACAAAGCCAAAAATGACCCACATAAAGATAAATGATGCAGTGTGACACAAAAATGTTCACTGAAGCCAGAAATAATGTTTCAAATCTTTGTAAGTGCAAATAAGTTGCTTATGGGAAGAGAGTAAACAACCATTAAGAGAATTAAACAAGCAAATAAACAACAACAAGAAGATAGGATTGGAAAGCAGTAATTTAAAAATATTCCTAAGGTTAATAATATGCTACAAATTGGAGATGAGTAAATGTGCCCCAGAGAACTCTATTTTGGTGGTGATACCAACTAAGAGATGATGAAAATAATAAAAATAATAATATAATTTCGGTGCTAGTAATAGTATTTATTGTAAGCTCCTTGTGGGTCACCCACTTTACAGAGTCTTTCAAATGTATTATCCTGTTTAATTCTCACGATCACCTCTGATAATGTAGTCAGGTTTTTGTTTTGTTTTTTATTTTCAAGTTTTTATTTAGATTGCAGTTAGTTAACATACAGTGTAATATTGGTTTCAGAAGTAGAACCTAGTCACTCATCACTTACATACAACACCCAGGGCGCATCCCAGCAAGTATCCTCCTTAATACCCATCACCCTGTTACCCCTTCTCCCCACCCACCTCTCCTCCAGCAACCCTCGTTAACCCTAGCTACAGTCTCTCATGGTTTGCCCCCCTCTTTTATTTTTCCCCTTCCCCTATGTTCACCTGTTTTGCTTCTTAAATGCCACATATGACTGAGATCATATGGTATTTGTCTTTTTCTGACGGACTTGTTTCACTTAGCGTAATACTCTCTAGCTCCATCCACACCATTGCAAATGGCAAGATTTCATTCTTTCAATGGCTGAGTAATACTCCACTATAGAGAGAGAGATGTGGTCAGTTTTGACTTGCCCATTTTATAGATGAAGAAACTGAAGTTCAAAAGTATTCAGAACTTTCACCTGTATCAGAGAGGTAATAAATGCCAGAGTTGTAAAACTCAAAACCCATCCTCAGTGACTGTACTCTATTTACATCTGTAAATAGGAATAGAATAAGAGCAAAATCTTGAAATTTGAGAATAAGGAGGGAAAAAGAGCTTGCTTCAGACTTACTAGCATTTCATAACATTTGTAGATGAAAATGCTGTAGCTACCTGTCACCATTATCAAATTATTCTCTAAAGGCCATGTTTTACATATCCTGACTCCTACCATGAATTTAATGAATCAACAAAGAATGTTGTCAAGTTATAGTTCTATGACTAATTCTGACCTCTACTTACAAAAGAGATACCTAATCTAAAATAGGATGGATGCTGGGGTGCCTGGGTGGCTCAGTCGTTAAGAGTCTGCCTTCAGCTCAGGGCGTGATCCCAGGGTCCTGGCATCGAGCCCCGCATTGGGCTCCCTACTCTGCTGGGAGCCTGCTTCTTCCTCTCCCACTCCCCCTGCTTGTGTTCCCTCTCTTGCTGGCTATCTCTCTGTCAAATAAATTAATAATTAATCATTAAAAAATAAAAATAAATTAAATTAAATAGGATGAATGCTTTGAAAAAATATTTAAGTTAATTTAGGAAAGAATAATTATTTTAACAATGTGCAATACAAAATTACTAAACCATGAAAAAGAATGAAAGGATCACATGGCATCTATAAAGTTACTTTTACTTCATCTGATTATCATTATTGACTGAAATGTTGAGCCGATGAGGTATACTTTTCCAATAGAGTATGGTCTTTCAGAGACTCCTCTTCCCAACTTGGAGCTCCGCACGCGTGGGGCAGTGGTAATATGACTATAAGACTGCGTCCAACAATTTTAGCAAGGGTAACAGGACCTATGAGGAAAAATTCAGAGCTTGGGGTTTTAAAATGAACTGAAAATGAGAAAGTTAAGGAGGCACTTATTATTGCAAGGGGGTGACATCCAGCAGCTGTTCTTTTTTTCTAGTCATGCAAGTGGAAGAGGAGACAGGCATCGATTGTGGCAAGAGAAATTTAGATTTGACACCTGCTGAGTTGACATAATGACCCCCTTTTTGGGGAAATGGAAAAAAAAGAAGAAATCCATAAGTTAGTGTGTGAAAGTTAGTGTGTGAATTATTAAAATAATTTCATAAAAGCCGAAAATCCAATCATGGCAATACATTCTGCAGGAAGGAAAACAAAAACACTTACCTGTGCCTAACAAGTATTTTTTGGTTACATCATCTGATAATATGCTAAATAAGAATTTTTGATCAAAGTTTTAAAATCAAAAGTTCCATGTAAATGCAGGCACAAAGTAGAACTTAATCACTAGAATCAGTACAAGATGTACTGAATACTATTTAGAGGAAATTTCAAGAATAAGTTTTAGGCTTGTAAACAGGCAGAAACAAAACGCTAGGGGAAACTCAGACATTTTTATCTGGCCTATTCTTACCCTTTCTGTATATACTAACACAGCCTATGACAATAAAAAGCTTTCCATTCTTAGAATAAATTATGAATCTTCTCAGGTATCAGTGGCTATGCTCAAGTGGAAATATCAACAACCACTTTTTTTCTAAGGGCTGTAATGAAGCTATCCTATGTTGGAATCCTAGGCTCTTAAAGCATTTGAAAGAGCAATGATATGAAATAATAAGTAGTAAATGAATTTAGGCAGGAAACATGGTAGCAACTGTCACTGGCTCGCTCTTCTGTTGTACATCATTCTTTTTGAAACTCTTAAGACTAATTGATATAATTTATGTCATTCTTGTGTGTGTGTGTGTCCTAATTTTTATTATATCTGAATACAAAATAATTTTTTTTTATTTTATTGGTCATTTTAGAATTGTTAGTAACACGATCATTCCCATTTACATATCAAAGTCTCCAACGCCTCTACTGCAGCCCCTGGAATCAAGGACTGGATGCTTATGCCCCCTACAGCCAATGCTGCCTAAAGGTTGGCCTTCTGTGTTTGATTACTTCTCCATATTTAAGGCATATGCGTTTTGAGAAGGCACACTACATATTTTTAGAATTTCATCACTCAAAGCCACAGCTGGTTAATACCAAACACCACTCATTTCCAAACTTTTAATGACCATCAAAGTACAATTCTGCACATCACAGAAACTGATAGTCTTAGGCTCAGTTAATGTACAACAGGCAAAGATAAACAGGCATAAACAGGAAGAAAAATAGGCAAAGATAAAAAACAAGGTGCTACATCTCAACTACTGTAAAATACTAGCAATAGAGGTACAGCATATATTCCTTCAATTNTGTTAATGTACAACAGGCAAAGATAAACAGGCATAAACAGGAAGAAAAATAGGCAAAGATAAACAAAAAACAAGGTGCTACATCTCAACTACTGTAAAATACTAGCAATAGAGGTACAGCATATATTCCTTCAATTCTCCTCTTCCTACTCTTTTATAAGAAACAGCATAGCAAAACAATGTGAATCTCCAAATAGATGCCTTCCAAAATTTCAACACTGCTAAAAATCTGTGGAGGCTAAGTTCATTAAATAGCTTAGCACTGAGGAAGTGCTGATGGCAACAGCGTAGCCTAAATTCCTCCCTTTTCCTCACCCTTTCCCCAACGCCCGTTTCCCTCACTAGTACACATTTGCCTAGATGTAATCTTGTCAGTGCAGGGACAGCATGGGAACTAACTTTGGGACTAATCTTTAGGGCGCTGGAAATAACTAAAGTAGTAATAATCCCCATAGATTTTCTTTCAAAAATGCTTGGAGCAAACACTGTGTACTAAAACTCTCCAGTTCGCAAACATTTTAGTTGTCCATGGTTTTCATACAAGAACCAAAAGCAAAGGCTTGGTTTTAAGAATAAAAATATTTTCTTAACAAAGGACCTATAGAAGCAACTCAAACTGCCTATGTCGGTGGAAGCTAAGTTCGTAAGAGATGGTTCCCATATGCAGGGGAAAATGCTTTGCCTGCTTTTGCATTTGCTTGGCACTTGGGGCCTATTTATTACTTCATATACTTCGATGCAATGGCAGTTAGCACATAGTTACAATAGCGGAAAGAGGTGGTATTGTGGTGGATATAATCTAAGCGTTAGCAAATGTCATATAATTGTTATTTTCTAGGATTTATCAAGCACAGATAACAGGAAAATTAAAGGATATGACTTTACAAAATATGTCCTATATAATACTCTTTACAGCCTGAGATATATTGTGAGGAAAATTTATTCCATTAAAATTCACACTTCTAACAAGCAAGACTGTTTTTATTATAATACTAAAAGTTTTTTTATACATATGGACTCCTATTTTAGAGTCAAAGGAGTTTTTGAAATTTCTCTGGTTGGGGATTCCACTACCGTAATTCTTTGATTAAAATACACCTTTAATGTGTTACAGGATGCTATAATTCCTACTTAGATTGTACCTGCTATCAAATGGTTACACAGAGATAACGTAATCACATCTCCTTACAGCTCAATCTCACAGTCCATTGAGAATGTGAAGTAAAACAACCTTCAAATATCACAGTGGCATATGTTCTCTTTTGAAAGGCCATTCATATTTATCTCATTTCACTTTTACATTTATTCAGTGAGGTGACTATTTTTTATGGCATCATATTTTATGCATTTTGGCTGACTCATGCCATCTGTCATGTGTAAAAACTTAATGTTAGTGTCTGGCAATGATAGTTCTATAAATGTTGATGATGCCTTACCCCTAAGCATTCATTAAGACTGTGTCCTCGTATGAACCAGATTCATGGACATACCCTGGCCGTCAGACTTATCCCNGACATAATGACCCCCTTTTTGGGGAAATGGAAAAAAAAGAAGAAATCCATAAGTTAGTGTGTGAAAGTTAGTGTGTGAATTATTAAAATAATTTCATAAAAGCCGAAAATCCAATCATGGCAATACATTCTGCAGGAAGGAAAACAAAAACACTTACCTGTGCCTAACAAGTATTTTTTGGTTACATCATCTGATAATATGCTAAATAAGAATTTTTGATCAAAGTTTTAAAATCAAAAGTTCCATGTAAATGCAGGCACAAAGTAGAACTTAATCACTAGAATCAGTACAAGATGTACTGAATACTATTTAGAGGAAATTTCAAGAATAAGTTTTAGGCTTGTAAACAGGCAGAAACAAAACGCTAGGGGAAACTCAGACATTTTTATCTGGCCTATTCTTACCCTTTCTGTATATACTAACACAGCCTATGACAATAAAAAGCTTTCCATTCTTAGAATAAATTATGAATCTTCTCAGGTATCAGTGGCTATGCTCAAGTGGAAATATCAACAACCACTTTTTTTCTAAGGGCTGTAATGACTAGCTATCCTATGTTGGAATCCTAGGCTCTTAAAGCATTTGAAAGAGCAATGATATGAAATAATAAGTAGTAAATGAATTTAGGCAGGAAACATAGTAGCAACTGTCACTGGCTCGCTCTTCTGTTGTACATCATTCTTTTTGAAACTCTTAAGACTAATTGATATAATTTATGTCATTCTTGTGTGTGTGTGTGTCCTAATTTTTATTATATCTGAATACAAAATACAATTTTTTTTTTATGTTATTGGTCATTTTAGAATTGTTAGTAACACGATCATTCCCATTTACATATCAAAGTCTCCAACGCCTCTACTGCAGTCCCTGGAATCAAGGACTGGATGCTTATGCCCCCTACAGCCAATGCTGCCTAAAGGTTGGCCTTCTGTGTTTGATTACTTCTCCATATTTAAGGCATATGCGTTTTGAGAAGGCACACTACATATTTTTAGAATTTCATCACTCAAAGCCACAGCTGGTTAATACCAAACACCACTCATTTCCAAACTTTTAATGACCATCAAAGTACAATTCTGCACATCACAGAAACTGATAGTCTTAGGCTCAGTTAATGTACAACAGGCAAAGATAAACAGGCATAAACAGGAAGAAAAATAGGCAAAGATAAAAAACAAGGTGCTACATCTCAACTACTGTAAAATACTAGCAATAGAGGTACAGCATATATTCCTTCAATTCTCCTCTTCCTACTCTTTTATAAGAAACAGCATAGCAAAACAATGTGAATCTCCAAATAGATGCCTTCCAAAATTTCAACACTGCTAAAAATCTGTGGAGGCTAAGTTCATTAAATAGCTTAGCACTGAGGAAGTGCTGATGGCAACAGCGTAGCCTAAATTCCTCCCTTTTCCTCACCCTTTCCCCAACGCCCGTTTCCCTCACTAGTACACATTTGCCTAGATGTGATCTTGTCAGTGCAGGGACAGCATGGGAACTAACTTTGGGACTAATCTTTACGGCGCTGGAAATAACTAAAGTAGTAATAATCCCCATAGATTTTCTTTCAAAAATGCTTGGAGCAAACACTGTGTACTAAAACTCTCCAGTTCGCAAACATTTTAGTTGTCCATGGTTTTCATACAAGAACCAAAAGCAAAGGCTTGGTTTTAAGAGTAAAAATATTTTCTTAACAAAGGACCTATAGAAGCAACTCAAACTGCCTATGTCGGTGGAAGCTAAGTTCGTAAGAGATGGTTCCCATATGGAGGGGAAAATGCTTTGCCTGCTTTTGCATTTGCTTGGCACTTGGGGCCCATTTATTACTTCATATACTTCGATGCAATGGCAGTTAGCACATAGTTACAATAGCGGAAAGAGGTGGTATTGTGGTGGATATAANGTGGTGGATATAATCTAAGCGTTAGCAAATGTCATATAATTGTTATTTTCTAGGATTTATCAAGCACAGATAACAGGAAAATTAAAGGATATGACTTTACAAAATATGTCCTATATAATACTCTTTACAGCCTGAGATATATTGTGAGGAAAATTTATTCCATTAAAATTCACACTTCTAACAAGCAAGACTGTTTTTATTATAATACTAAAAGTTTTTTTATACATATGGACTCCTATTTTAGAGTCAAAGGAGTTTTTGAAATTTCTCTGGTTGGGGATTCCACTACCGTAATTCTTTGATTAAAATACACCTTTAATGTGTTACAGGATGCTATAATTCCTACTTAGATTGTATCTGCTATCAAATGGTTACACAGAGATAACTTAATCACATCTCCTTACAGCTCAATCTCACAGTCCATTGAGAGTGTGAAGTAAAACAACCTTCAAATAACACAGTGGCATATGTTCTCTTTTGAAAGGCCATTCATATTTATCTCATTTCACTTTTACATTTATTCAGTGAGGTGACTATTTTTTATGGCATCATATTTTATGCATTTTGGCTGACTCATGCCATCTGGCATGTGTAAAAACTTAATGTTAGTGTCTGGCAATGATAGTTCTATAAATGTTGATGATGCCTTACCCCTAAGCATTCATTAAGACTGTGTCCTCGTATGAACCAGATTCATGGACATACCCTGGCCGTCAGACTTATCCCATGATACCACATTGAATACACCTACAGGGTATGTTAATAGCCCGAAAGCTACCACGTAGAATTATCATCCATTCCAGGTCAGGGTATTGGCTCATGGATGCCTCGTATTTTGAGAAACCAGAGCTATGGTAGAGGTAGTATTAACTAGGGATTTAAACACTTGACATGTCCAAAATGATAAAAGATTATTCTGAGTCTATCCTTGCCTTTCTTTTCCAAATTCTTTATCATTACTCCTTATTTGAATTAAAAATGGAGATAGAGAAAGTCACCTGGGTGGCTCAGTCGGTTAAGTGTCAGACTCTTGATTTTGGCTCAGGTCATCATCAACTCAAGGTGGTGACATCTTGCAGGAGTCCTGCATCAGGCACCGTGCTCAGTGGGGAATCTGCTTGAAGATTCTCTCCCTATGCCCCTCCCCAACTTGCATGTGCTCTCTCTCACACACACAAATAAATAAATCTTTTTAAAAATGGAGATACAACCACAAAGACTTTGAATTTACTTGGACAGGGAAAGGTCAATAGCACAACCTTTGGAGTCTCAGTGCCTATTATTCTACAACCAAAATAAGCAGGGAATGGAATAAAAGGAAACAGAATAAATAAAAAACAAATTACTAATAAATCTGATTTATGGTCTTAAGGGGCCAACCTATGTGCAATGACTGGAAGGGATAATAGTAAAATGGCACCTAGGTTGTCAGGTACAGTGCCTATGAAATCTGATACATCTAGTGCTATTGAGTGGGAAGAAGAGAAGCCATGGAAAGAAGGTGGCTGTTTCTGTACTATGCTATCTCATTAACTCAGTGGTTTTGCTTAAAAAGGAAAAAGCTAATTTTATATCGTTTAGAAAAACAATAATCTTATTGACATTCCAATTTGTTACTGTCCTTAGACATAGCCTGAGAAAAGAAATAAGGTTTTAACAGAATTATTTTTATTAACCAGTTAAAAAACAAACAGGAGTGAGGAGAAAGGAGAAAAGGAAGAGTGCAGATAGATTCCCCAGCACAGAAGCATCATTCAATATTTACTGGTATTTCCCACCAATAAGCTACGTGTAGTGTCTCCTATTAATACCAAGATGCTCAGGGCATGGCCATGAATCTTACCACCTGGACTCAGGTGCCCATGTGTTCTCTAGAGCGGTGCTCATCAGACTGTCACAGGCACACGATCATGTGGGCATCACATTAACATGCAGGTTCGGATGTAGGACGTCTGGGCTGTCAGGAAATGCTTACGTGCTGATCAAGGGAACACACTGAGTGATAACTGCTTCCAGCGATCCATGTCCACTTTACTGAAATGTTACTAGTACCTTTCTTCCTTTCTCACAATAAATTATAATGAAGAGGTTAAATATATTCCTTAATTAAACTTCTGAGGACTTACATTCTCAAAAAATAAGGTCCCCAATCTAAGCAGATAATATCAAAATGACTTNCATTCTCAAAAAGTAAGGTCCCCAATCTAAGCAGATAATATCAAAATGACTTATGCCAAAATGAAACTAGGCTATAATGAGCTGTGTCACTGTGGTATCTTCAAGACAGGCATTATGCAGAATGAAAGGCGGTTTCATAATGGACTGTTTGAACAAAAGTGATGAAATCATGGAACTGAAGTCTTTCTCCCGGCACACAGCAAGTCTATGGAAGTGCCAAATTTTCAAATGAGTTTTAGCAGTAACTACTTTGCAAGCAAAACCTCTTATCCATCTCTATAGCCAATAGCCAAAAATGTGAAACAGTTCAATGGGAAAGAGAACCCCTTCCCTCACACTTGGCCCATTCATAATGATGCTAGGAACCCTGAAAGGACCTCTGGGAAAGCCCTCTGGTACGAAAACTGCTTTTCCTTGGAGAAATGTCCTGTCACCTTAAAACAAATCTGAGACTAAGCCTCACACATCAAGCAAACCACAAAATGAGTCTTTGTTCATCCATACTGGTTTTCAGCTCAATTAACTCTGTCCCTTCTCACCCACTGACCACGTTGCCAACAGTGCTTTTGCTTAAATATCACATTTCTGATGTTACCCTCTTGCCCAATAAAACCTTAAGTGCTTTCTACTGCTTTAGAAAACAGAATTTTTAAGAACACAACATTCAAGATTTGAAATTAAGCACATGTTCTAATTTGCTCTGTGATACAAATCTCTTTAGTTCTCCAAATACAAAATATGGACCTACAATTAGGTTGAAAGAAGTTTAGAAGACACTAGTTAAATGAGATGAGGGTTTTTGTCAAAATGATTATTTGGTAAGAAATGAACTTAAGTCACTTTTTTTCTCATAACCTACTTACTTTGAACCATCACTGAGGAGTTTTATAATCTGTTACCTTTTAGTTCAGATTTTTTTGCAGATTTTATACTTGCTTGATTTTTTCAGTTTCAGTTTTATTCAAATATTGCTTTCCTTATTTAGTCATATTTTTAGATTATAAATCAATACTTTGTTATATGCAAAATTTATAAAAAACTCATTAATAGTAATAAAGTAAAACAAAAATGTTTAAACTTAAAAAATATTAACATATTGTCAGGGCTTGCAAAACAGGTTGAAAAAAAATTGTGGAAGATGGAGGGAAGTGTTGTGTAAGACAATCCTTCCAAATAACACACACTTTTTTCTAATCTTATTTTTTATTAGTTGGTTTATTGATTCCATTCAATTACTCTTATCAATGCAATTGCAAAAATATAAAATAAAATATCATGGTTCTATTATAAGAAAATTGGCAAATATAAGAAAAATATTAAAAGTTATAAAGCTATTCATACAAAGTCAATCATAATCTATACCTACTTATATATTTCCAAATATATTTCTATGCATACACATGTGAACGTACAAAATGTAGGGCTCCTTTGTCTCAGGCACTGTGCTGAATACTTATATAAACTCATATAATCCTCACAATAACTTCAAGGGGTAGGTATTATCTCCATTTTTCAGATGAAACAACTGAGGTTTAAAGACGCTGCAAATTACCCACTGCATTTGCCATAATTTATATAGCTAATTCTGTTTTGAGAAATTCATATTTTAAAAAAAATTCATAACTACAAACAACTCAGAGTAAACATAATTGTCCCCAAAATAATTTTAAATAAAAAATTAACAAGAACAAAATAAAAACTTATTATTCAGTTTTACTAGTTCTTGGATCAATGCTCACATTTCTACTTTTTTAGCCCCATTTTGTCCAGCACAATATTGTAGCTCTAATATTACAGCTAAACACCCTGTTTTCTTATTTAGTTGTCATATTTCAGTAAAGCAGATTTATTATCCCCATTTTATGGAAGAGAAAAACTATGGGTCCGTGAGGTTAAGTAACATGTCCAAGGTCATAGCACCAGTATCAAATGCACTCAGAATACAAACCCAGGTCTATCTTCCTGTACAGCTGTCAACCAGCATGTCAAACTGTCTCACTCTACTGGAGTCTTTAAATAACAGAAACAGCAAACATCAGCAAAGTGACACTCTGCCTCCTTCATTTTGAACTCCAATCCCTTTAATGCCCCTACCAATATAATGTCTCATGTCCTCTAAACACTGAAGGAAACCTATCACCTATACCATTATTTGAACTTTGTTATTAATTTTGTTTAATTTTCTCTCATCCATAGGATCAATAGTTATTCAAGTAGCCATGAAGATAAAGGAATTAATGAAATTCGCTATTACTCTGAAGCTATTTTGATCATAAAAATGCAGATTTCATGCCTTTAAGAATTTCACTTTCTTTTAAGTAAAAACATTGCTATGAAGTAATTTCATTAATAAAATTTATTTCCCCATTGAATTTTATGTTACTTGTTAAGTAGCAACTACCTTTATGTCTCTTTTAAAAAGTCTTTTTTCTCAAAAATTAATTTTGCCACAGCCTTTGGCTGGTATTTTTTCTTACTCCTTACTTAAAAACAACCTGTAAAGTGCCTTCTGGAGATGCCTCTGTAAAAACAAAAACAAAAACAAAAACAAAAAACAATTTTTTCTGAGCCAATCTATTCATTGTTTACATTTTTGAATTTTAAAAATTCATGGCAAAATGTTATACCAGGTCATTTTTAATTCTTTAAGATTTTTGTTTTGGGAGATTTCAACCACATACAAAAATAAGGAGAATAATATAATTTAATTAATTTTCATTAACACTGAGTTTCAACTAGGATCAACAATGGGTTAGGGAGCCATTAAGATGACAGAGGAGTAGGAGACCCTAATTTCAACTGGTCCCTGAAATTCAGCTAGTTATCGAATCATTCTGAACACCTGTGAAATCAATTGGAGATCTGAGAAAAGAATTGCTGCACTTCTACAAATAGAATAGCAACTACTTTTTGCAAGGTAGGGGGTGTGGAGATGTGAATCCAGGGTGACACATCAGAGGATAAACCTCAGATGGGAGGGAGCTTGCTTAAAGAGGCTACCGGAGGCTACTGGAATGTATTAATAGCAGAACACAAAATTGTAACTTTTAGAAGTCGGCTACAGTGGGGATATCCCTGGTATAAAGGTGCTCAGGTGGCAGAGCAGGGTGGAATCCCAGGTGGTATAGCGTGGTCTCAGGATCCCCAGGTCACAAAAACAACAGGGGTGCCTGAGTGCGGCAGAGTTCCCAGGCATTGGAATGGGGAAGCCATCTGAAAACAGCGAGTCTAGGCGCTGGCTTTCTGCTCAGTGTCGCCATAAACCCCAAACGGGCTGAACTGTTATGCAACCACTCTCCAGGCAGGGGCCCAGAAAGAGCTAGAAGTTGGGCCAGCCCCCTCTCCTCCCTCCCTCAGGAGGAGCACACCACAGGAGTCTGTGAAGTTTGGAGACTGGAAACTGGGTCATGTGCCTGATATAAAAATGCTCAGGTACAGGCTAGGCAAGCACAGAGTTTGGACAGAAACCAGGGAGACGAGTGATTGACGGCTTTTTTTGTGAGGGCTCCCCGAAGAGTAGCGGGGGGGATGCCAACTCTCAGCTCCGGGGCTAGAGAACAAGGTACTGCCATTTTCCTCCCCACTCCCCATCAGTGCTGAAAGCCTTTAGGGAGCAAAACAGCGCCACATAGTGCATTCCTGAGCCTTTTACACTGAGCCGGGGCCCTCTGGCAAGGGAGGTGCAATTCTGCCCAGGGAAAGACATCTGAGAATCAGAATAATCAGTGTTAAGGTCCCTTCCCCAGACGACCAGCAGGAACAGCCGGCTAATACCAATGTTACAGATCACAGAGAACTGCAGAACTTCAGCTCCTGGGGAAAACAGTATATAGCATGTGTGGGCGTTTTTAAAATTATTCTTTAGTCTTTCATTTTTATTTTTTTCCACTATTATCTATTTTATCAATTTTTTCTTAATTTTTTAATATATGTCATATATATTGATTTTAGTTGCCTTTCATTGTATTACACACACACACACACACACACACACACACACACGTTTTTCTTTCTTTCTTATTTTTATTAACCGGTTCCTTTTAACAAACAGACCAAAATAAACCCAGGATCTAGTTTATTGTTTTGTACTGTTTTACTTCATTTGATTTTTTTCTTGTTTTGTTTCTGTTTGATTTTTTTCTTATTTTGTTTTGTTTTCTTCTTTCTGGTTTGTTTTGTTTGTTTTTTTCTAGTAGTGGTGGTGTTATTTTTGTCTTTTCTCTCTCTTTCATCTATTCTTTTCTGGACATAATGATGAGACTGAGAAACTCGCCACAAAAGAAAGAACAGGAGGCAGTACTCACTGCCAGGGATTTAATCAATATGGATGTAAGCAGGATGTCGGAGATAGAATTCAAAACAACAGTTTTAAAGATACTAGCTGAACTTGAAAAAAAAGCATAGAAGACAGTAGAGAATCCCTTAACTGAGAAATAAAAGAAATAAAACCTAATCAGGCTAAAATAAAAAATGCTATTCCTGAGATGGAGTCAGAAATGGAAGTTCTAACCACTAGAATAAAGGAGGCAGAAGAGAGTCAGTGATATAGAAGACAAAATGACAGAGAATAAGGAAGCTGAGAAAAAGAGAAAAAAATATCTACTGGATCATGAAGGAAGACTTTAAGAAATCAGCGATATCATAAAGCAAAATAATATTCAAATAATGGGGGTCCCAGAAGAGGAAGAGAGAGAGACCGAGATGGGCAGAAGATTTATTTGAACAAATTATAGCTGAGAACTTCCCTAATCTGGGGAAGGAAACAGGCATTCAAGTCCAGAAGGCACAGAGAACCCCCCCTCAAAAGAATAAAAATAGCTCAATACCCTAACACATAATAAGTGAAGTTTGCAAATTTCAGAGATAAAGAGAAAATCCTTAAAGAAGCTTGGGACAAGAGGCTCTTAACCTACAAGGGTAGAAACATAAGGCTGGCAGCAGACCTGTCCACAGAGACTTGGCTGGCCTGAAAAGACTGGCATGATATATTCAGGGCACTAAATGAGAACAATATGCAGCCAAGAATACTTTATCCAACAAGGCTGTCATTCAGAATAGAAGGACAGATAAAAAGTTTCCAGGACAAATAAAAACTAAAGGAATTCATGAACACTAAACCAGACCTGCGAGAAATATTAAAGAGGATCCTTTGAACAAAGAGAGAGCCCAAAAGAAGCAAAGACCAGAAAGGAACAGAGACAATATACAGAAAGAGCAACTTTACAGGTAATACAATGGCACTATATTCATATCTTTCAATAATTACTATGAATGTGAATGGATTAAATTCTCCCATCAAAAGATACAGGGTATCATATTGAAAAAAGTAACAAGACCCATTGATATACTGTCTACAAGAGACTCATTTTAGATCCCAAGACACTTCCAGATTGAAAATGAGGGGTTGGAGAACCATTTATCATGCTAATGGACATCAAAGGAAAGCTGGGGTAGCAATCCTTATAGCACACAAACTAGATTTTAAACTAAAGACTGTAATAAGAGATGAAGAAGGACACTGTATTCTAATAAAAGGGTCTATTCAACAAGAAAAATCTAACAACTGTAAATATTTATTACCCTAACTTGGGAGCAGCCAATTATATAAACCAATCAATAACAAAATTAAAGAAACACTTCAATAATTATACAATAATAGTAGGGAGCTTTAACACCCCACTCACAGCAATGGACAGATCATCTAAGCAGAAGGTCAACAAGGAAACAAGGGCTTTGAATAATACACTGGACCAGATGGACTTCACAGATATATTCAGAGCATTTCATCCTAAAGCAACAGAATACATATTCTTCTCGAGTACACATGGAACATTCTCCAGAACAGATCACATACTGGATCACAAATCAGTTTTCAATCCTACCAAAAGATTGAGATTATACCATGCATATTTTCAGACCACAATGCTTTAAAATTTGAACTCAATCACAAAAGAAAATTTGGAAAGGACACAAATACATGGAGGTTAACGAGCATGCTACTAAAGAATGAATGGGTCAACCAGGAAATTAAAGAATTAAAAATATACATGGCAACAAATGAAGTGAAAACACGACAGTTAAAACGTTTGGGATGCAGCACAGGCAGTCCTAAGAGGAAAGTAAATAGCAATACAGGCCTTTCTCAAGAAACAAGTGAAGTCTCAAATACACAACCTAAACTTACACTTAAAGGAGCTGGAAAAAGAACCGCAAATAAAGCCTAAATCCAGCAGGAGAAGAGAATAAAGATTAGAGTAGAAATCAGTGATACAGAAATCCAAAGAACGGTAGAATACATCAATAAAACTAGGAGCTAGTTCTTTGAAAGAATAAGATTGATAAACCCCTAGACAGACTTATCATAAAGAAAAGAGAAAGGACCCAAATAAATAAAATCATAAATGAAAGAGGAGAAATCACAACCAACACCAAAGAAATACAAACAACTTTAAGAACATATTATGAGCAACTATTTGCCAACAAATTAGGAACTCTGGAAGTAATGGATGCATTCCTAGAAACATATAAACTACCAGAACTGATACATAAAGAAATAGAGAAGACTCATAAAAAGCAAAGAAACTGAAGCAGTAGTAAAAGAAAATCCAAAAACAAACAAGAGTCCAGGGCCAAATGTCCTCCCAGCAGAATTCTACCAAATATTTGAAGAAGAATTAATACCTATTCTTCTGAAGCTATTTCAAAAAATAGAAATGGAAGGAAAACTTCCAAACTCATTCTATGAGGCCAACATTACCATGATCTCAAAACCAGACAAAGACCCCACCAAAAAGGAGAATTACAGATCAATATCCCTGATAAACATGGATGCAAAAATTTTCATCAAGATATTAGCTAATAGGATCCAACAGTACCTTAAAAGGATTATTCATCATGACCAAGTGGGATTTATTCCTGGGCTCCAAAAGTGGTTCAACATCCACAAATCAATCAATGCCACATACCACAGTAATAAAAGAATGAACAAGAACCATATGATCCTCTCAATAAATCCCTAAAAGCATCTGACAAAATACAGCATCCTTTCTTCATAAAACGCTCTGCAGTGTAGGGATAGAAGGAACATAACTCAGTATCATAAAAGCCATATATGAAAAACCCACAGCGAATATCATTCTCAAGAGGGAAAAACTGAGAGCTTTCCCCCTAAGGTCAGGACTATGACAGGGATGGGCACTCTCACCACTGCTGATCAACATAGTACTGGAAGACTAGCCTCAGCAATCAGACAACAACAACAAAAAATAATAAAAGGCATCCAAATCAGCAAAGAAGAAGTCAAAATTTTACTCTTTGCAAATACATGACACTCTATGTGGAAAACTCAAAAGACTCCACACCAAAATTGCTAGAACACATAAAGGAACTCAGCAAAGTGGTAGGATATAAAATCAATGCACAGAAGTCAGTTGCATTTCTATACACTAACAATGAGGCAGAAGAAAGAGA
>NC_048236.1:13128046-13158992 GCF_002007445.2 Ailuropoda melanoleuca
GGCCCTCAGGACCACTCCTTCCAACTGAAAAGTCTTAAGCTTTCCAACTGTAGCAGAGTGTCCACCCTCCCTAGGCACAGTACACAGCTATCCTTCCCATAACCCTGAGAGAGAGGACTCCAGATTTTCCCTCCTAGATTAAGTNCTAAATTCCCTAGAAAAAAAACTGATTGTTCTCTGCCCTCTCCTAAATCAATGCATGAATAGTTAATGAGCTTGCGTTATTCTGGAACACTTTGCAACACATTAAATTTACTTTCAAGCCCTCCATTGCCAGGAAATCCCAGTGTAAACCATTACTAGAGTACTGCTGAGGTTATTAAGGGCTTGTAGGGACTTACACTGGGCAGACAAGGGTCATATTGTCTTCACTGAAAAAGTCCAGGCCCTCAGGACCACTCCTTCCAACTGAAAAGTCTTAAGCTTTCCAACTGTAGCAGAGTGTCCACCCTCCCTAGGCACAGTACACAGCTATCCTTCCCATAACCCTGAGAGAGAGGACTCCAGATTTTCCCTCCTAGATTAAGTATCTTCTGCTTAATCAACTCCTAGAATGAGTTTCTCAATGGCCTTGAACCTCCAAGATGCAACCTGTGTAGGGATTATTATCAAGAAGTTTCAAGAAACACAAGGAGCTATTATTTCTTTCCCCACCAAAAAGGAACCTAGAACTCAGAACACAGATCCATATATATGCGTTGGGGCTCATTCATGAAGGCAAGTGTACCTTTCATGCTTTTCTGTCCCATGGCAAGAAAAATTAACCATAAAATAACCTCTCAACATATTATCCTGCTACACAATTTTTTAAAATATTATTTATTTATTTGTTTGTTTGTTTGTTTATTTGAGAGAGAGAAAGAGAGCACAGGCAAGGTGAGGGGCAGAGGGAGAAGGAGACTCCCTGCTGAGCAGGGAGTCCTATGCAATACTCAATCCTGGGATCCTGCAGGACCTGAGCTGAAGGCAGACACTTGACCTACTGCCCCACCAGGTGCCCTTGCCACACAATTTTTAACCAGTTACATAGATACGTTTCTCTCTCTAATATGTTAAAGATCTTGTTATGAGAGTCATTCAAAAATACATATTAAGCAACTACTCTAAATCTGCCAATGATGTACATGTAATGTACACTGTGCTAAATGCTGGTGGTAAAAGACAAAAAGAACCTATAAAGTCCCACCCTTATGATGCATATAATCTGATGGAAAATGCATGCAAGTAACCCAGAAATTGCAACGTGCCCTCCTCAGTGCTGTCCTGAGAAGCACAGAAGAACATGGTGTACATAGAAAAGAATCTAACCAAGGTTTCACCTTTAGAACACAGTGCCTGTAGATAATTGGTGCTTAATAAATATTCATTTTATAAACTGAATACTTTTTCAAAGGCTTAAATTAAAGGCTTACATTATAAATGTCCATCATGACCCATTTCTTTTTTTTTTTTTAAGATNAGAACTCAGAACACAGATCCATATATATGCGTTGGGGCTCATTCATGAAGGCAAGTGTACCTTTCATGCTTTTCTGTCCCATGGCAAGAAAAATTAACCATAAAATAACCTCTCAACATATTATCCTGCTACACAATTTTTTAAAATATTATTTATTTATTTGTTTGTTTGTTTGTTTATTTGAGAGAGAGAAAGAGAGCACAGGCAAGGTGAGGGGCAGAGGGAGAAGGAGACTCCCTGCTGAGCAGGGAGTCCTATGCAATACTCAATCCTGGGATCCTGCAGGACCTGAGCTGAAGGCAGACACTTGACCTACTGCCCCACCAGGTGCCCTTGCCACACAATTTTTAACCAGTTACATAGATACGTTTCTCTCTCTAATATGTTAAAGATCTTGTTATGAGAGTCATTCAAAAATACATATTAAGCAACTACTCTAAATCTGCCAATGATGTACATGTAATGTACACTGTGCTAAATGCTGGTGGTAAAAGACAAAAAGAACCTATAAAGTCCCACCCTTATGATGCATATAATCTGATGGAAAATGCATGCAAGTAACCCAGAAATTGCAACGTGCCCTCCTCAGTGCTGTCCTGAGAAGCACAGAAGAACATGGTGTACATAGAAAAGAATCTAACCAAGGTTTCACCTTTAGAACACAGTGCCTGTAGATAATTGGTGCTTAATAAATATTCATTTTATAAACTGAATACTTTTTCAAAGGCTTAAATTAAAGGCTTACATTATAAATGTCCATCATGACCCATTTCTTTTTTTTTTTTTAAGATTTTATTTATTTGACAGGGATAGAGACAGCCAGTGAGAGAGGGAACAAAAGCAGGGGGAGTGGGAGAGGAAGAAGCAGGCTCATAGCAGAGGAGCCTGATGTGGGGCTCGATCCCACAACGCCGGGATCATGCCCTGAGCCGAAAGCAGACGCTTAAACGCTGTGCCACCCAGGCGCCCCCATCATAACCCATTTCTGAAGGTGAATAAAACCCTACTATAAGAGAGACACTTTAAAAATTATGAAGCAGTTACAAAGATAATATTTCTTCGCTGTGGAATTAAACTTTACTGCTTTGAGAATTAACACTTATCTTTATCAGAGGGGATGGTCGTCTTCTAGACTTTGGGGAGAATTAATACACTGGTAACAGAATTTTACCCAGGTCTCCTGGTGAGATTTAAGACAAAGCCCTACATGCCCAGCAGCATTTAGGAGGATTTAGGGTTTTAATAGAGCTTCGGAATCATTAATCTCCAGATTGATTAAAGTTTGGTGGTGGGAAAATGGTGAATTCTGAGGCAATCAATCCTGTGAATAGAAGGTAGGGTATCCTAGGGGTGCCTGGGTGGATCAGTCTTAAGCATCCGACTCGATTTCAGCCTAGGTCATGATCTCAGGGTTGTGAGATTGAGCCCTGTGTGGGGCTCCACACTGAGCATGGAGCCTGTTTAACATTCTCTCCCTCTGCCCCTCCACCCCCCAATCTCATGCACATGTTCTCTCTCTCTCAAAAAAAAAAGTGGGTTATCCTAAAGGTAGTGGATATTTGTATGCTAGAAGTTAGAAGAAAAATAACATTTAGTGGGGCTGGGAAGGGGGCGTTGGTTGGCAATGGAGAAAACTTAATTTTAAAAAATGGGTACCCCAAAAAAGTAGACTCACTGTCTGGGGAAGTACAATTTAACAATAAAGTTAAATTCTATGTTTTCTTGCTTTCCTATGTATCTATTACCGATACTCACCACCAAATTTTGAGAAAAGTCTGACAAAAGCACAGGTTTATTGGTAGTGACGTGGAAGAAGACGGGAGGTAGCAAATGAAAGGCACTGTAGCCACAACAAATTCTCTGCTGGGTCTCCTGGAGGAGAGCTGAATTGTTTAGGGAAGTGGGTCCAGAAATTCCAGGCAGTGACCAGTAATAAAGTGAAAAGTGTTCCATAATGCAGCTAAAAGCAGTATGGATGGGCCTATGAGACAGAGTGGCTTCACACTACATAACTAAGTAAGGAAAAGAAACAGCGGCCTCCCACCCACCCCTAAGAAGAAAGGAGGGAGAGGCAGATAATTGGTTATTTTAATTTACCTTAAGCAAAATTCACTTTTCTTTCTCTCTGCTTCCTACTTATTCTTACAAATGTCTCTATGTCTAAGTCCTGCATTAGCCACGGTTGGTAAGTCATATGTACTTCTGAAAGGGGATATTCATTAAGGGTATTAGGAACATAAAGACGTAAGGGTATTAAAGATGATATTCATAAAGGGTATAACAGATTCTATTCTGAATAATTGTAGCAATAACTATCCTCAAATTTACTATTATAGAACTAAAGTTTCTACTTCAGATTTCAAATATTTCCTTAGAAATATTTTCTAGCTAATACCAGTGGAATTTCTCTATCTCTATTCACTGAAAGTTGGAATCTGTGTCATCTATTTACCAGTTTATATTAATTCTGTTCAGACAAAATAAGAAGGTTGGCGCTCAACTACAATAACTAGAATTCATTTTGTGTGTTGAAAATTTATTATATTATTCCAATGTGCTAACAAAAAACTGTCTGCACCAAGCCAAATCGAAAAGAGAAGTCAACATAAAAGAAGCAAGGATGAGATATAAAGATAGAACAAGGGAGTCTCGGCATAATTTGGGTTTCTGGATGTAGTCACGTGCAAATCCAATTACCCAGTGTCCTTCCCACAATCTTGTTGAATATACAAATATGTTACTCATACTCTGTTTTTTTTTTAGTTTGTTTTCTTTTGTTTTTCCTTATGTAGATTTAACTAGGTTTTGATAATTTGAATCAGAATGGTAGAAAGAGATTAATGTAATCACTTTTATGAATTACACAGCAATGAATTCTCAGTACATATCTTTGTCCTAATTTCTGTTTCCTCATAATAGATTCCTACAAGAGACTAAATGTATCAAAAACATACTGGCTGTTATTACAGTTAAAAGAACTATGGCATAGAGATGTCATCCAGGATGAGCAGCCAGTCATATAGCCAGGGTTTCAAAGGGTGACCATATGTGGATATGTTCACTGTTTCTAGGTTCTGGCCCCCAGTTTTGAAAGTCAAAAAACTGGACTTTCAGTGGTAAAGATGAGGTTCAGAGAGAATGATACCAATTCTAGTAGGAATGTCAATTTATGGAATCAACTATTATCTTCATGCCCAATGAAATGTCAATGGCATTGATCAATGAACTCTCTCTATAGGGGGGCCAAGTTCTTCCACCCCCACTCCCTGGCCATTTGGCAATGTCTGAAGACATTTTTGGTTGTCACAACTGAAGAGTACTCCTTGCATACAGGTAGTAAAGACCAGGGATGGAACTAACCATCCTATTGCACAAGACATAGTCCCCCATGACAAAGAATTATTCAGCCCCAAATGTCCATAGGGCTAAGATTGAAAACCCTGTAACAGAGGCATATACTAGCCCAGTGATTCAGGCAATTTATCCCAACTGATTACCTATCATCTTTCATAGGAAGCGAAAGAGTTACATTAATTTTTTTTAATCTTTGTATTCTCTATTTCTAGCCTTCATGCTGACCATTTACCATCCCTTAGTTCAGAAGCCTCCAAACAGCCTACAACAGGGTGAATTGGAATTCAACTTTCTTTGTTCCAAGCACATTCCATTCCTGTCTCCCTAGGATCATAACCAGTTCAGATCAATTGGAGCTTTAAGGTGTGATCACAGTGTTTCATTTGCACAGACAAACTGGATCATAGATATTCATATTTCAGCTTTACTAGAAATTGTCAAATTGGTTGTATTGATTTACACTCTCTCCAACAGAGTTTTAATCCATATCCTAACCAATGCTTGTCATTTTCAGACTTTAAATAGTCTGGAAAGTCTTGTAGGGAACTCTCCCTACAGGAAATGTCAATCTTGATGTAACGTGGCATTTAATTATTGTTTTAATAAGCCTTTTTCTGAATTCTATGGCAGTGAGAATCATTCATACTTTATTAGCTATTCTGGTTTCTTCTACAATTTGCCTATGATATTCATTCACTTTTCTGTTAGCTTTTTCTGTTTCTTATTGACTTGAAAGAATCTTTGTATTTGTCCTTCTGTTCCTTTTTCTGATATTACATATTGTAATATTATTCAATAACATTTACTTATGATAGCAATTCTTAAGATTGAAACATTTCAGATTTTTTTAAATTTTTTTAAAGATTTTATTTATTTGACACATAGAGATAGTGAGAGAGTACAAGCAGGGGGAGCTGCAGGAGAGGGAGAAGGAGACTTTCTACTGAGCAAGGAGTCTGACACAACGCTTGATCCCAGGAACCCAAGATCATAACCTGAGCCAAAGGCAGTCACTTAACTGACTGAGCCACCCAGGTGCCCCCAGATCATTTTTAACCTTAAAAAATGTGTACGTGAGTGTTAGCTCCAAAAAGTGCTACCCCCAATAGTTTACAAATCTCATAGAACCAAAGATAATTACTGTCTTATGTTTGAAAATATTTTTGACTTTTGATAAATGTGAAATTATAATAGCATTTTTAGTATAAAACTAAAATTATAATAATATTATAATATTATAATGCCATTTCTAGCTTTACATACATATTTCAAGGTACCTTAATCTATTATTTTACCTTTGAATTTCCTTCAAAATATAGACCTCTGCAATAAGGTCACTGATTATTACTTACATTTATGCCCTTTAAGTAGTCATAAATGTTTTACCTAATGATTTTAAGATAGACTATGATGTAATTTGCTAGTGTTTCTCTTTGCTATGAGAAAACTACAACAAAAAAAACTACAACTACTTTATACAGAGCTGAATGGCATCTCTCTCATTTGCTTATTCGACAAATATTTACTGTATTCCCACTTGGTGACCAGTAATGTTTTAAGCACACAGAATATACTAGGATACAAAATAAACTTAGGGGCACCTGGGTGGCTCAGTCAGTTAAGCATCTGACTTTGGCTCAGGTCATGATCTCAAGGTCCTGGGATTGAGCCCTGTGTTGGGCTTCTTGATGAGTAGGGAGTCTGCTTCTCTCTCTCCCTCTCCCTCTGTCCCTCCATGCCTCCCTCCACTCACACTCTCTCTCCCTCTCTCTCAAATAGATAAATAAAATCTTTAAAAAAATAAATAAATAAGCTTAATTCCTACCCTTATGAGGCTAACATTGTTGAGAGGACAAACAATAGCCTAAATAAATATGTGAAATATATTGGCTAATGATAAGTGCCTAGAACAAAATTTAAGTCCAAAAAATGAGTATCTGTCTGGGAGGTGAGGAAGCAGAGCATGATTTTCCACAGAATAGCCCCCTCCCAAAACCCTCACTTATATGGCATCCAGGGAAAGCTGGAAATATGTGGATATATGAAAAAAGAGCATTTCAACTAAATGGCAGAACAAGAACAAAGTTGCTATAATCCATGGGACTTCAGGCATGAAGTATGGAGAGCTAGAGGGAAGGGAACCAGAGAGAAAGGAGTACGAAATAAGGTCAGAAAGATAATGGAAGGGCCAGATAAGGCTTTTAGCTTTTACTCTCAGTAAGATGGGAAAGTTTGGAGTAGAGAGTAACCACATCTGACTTCAGTTTTAAAGGGATCACACTAGTTTTCATTTTGAGGAAGTTCTGCCAGGAGACATGGGCATAAACAAGATCAGTTAAAAGATGGGAGTGGTCTACACCTGTCTCTCCTCCGATTCCTTTTTAAACCCACTTCAATCAAGTATTTTTGCCTTTTTCCTATTAAGAATAATATGACCTCCACATACGTAAATCCAGTGGTCAATGCTAGGTCCTCATTTTACTTGACCTCTCAGGACCATTTGGTCTTCCGGATACACTTTTTTCACTTGACTTCCAAGATAGCACAATCTCTTCGTTTACCTCCTAATTTACAGGCTCTTCCTTCTCAGCTTCCTTTGCTGATTTCTCCTCACGTCCCCAAACACTTAATACAGAATCCCAGGGCTCATTCTTCCTTTTCTCTTCTCCATTTACCCTGCCGCCCTTGCTGATCTCATCGAGTCTCCTGGCTATAAATACCATGTAAATGCTGACAGCTCCTCATTGCTGTTTCTACTGAGACTTTGCCATTGATTTCAACCTCATATATCTAATTATCTGTGATGTTCATCCTCAGAACTGCTCCATCTGCAGCCTTCTTCGTCTCAGTGGTAACAATTCCATTCTTCCAGTTGCTTAGGCTTAACATGTCGGAAACAGAAATTAGAGCTGGAAAACTAGGCTAGAGATATAAATGTTAGGGTTATCAGCATATGGATGATTTTCAAGGATTTCCTTAGAACTTGTGTTTTGCATAGTCTTTAACAGGCTGGTTAAACAAGGGATCCCTTTTGTTTGTAAATGGCACTCTTTAGGACAAATGTATTTCACACCTACATCATAACTACAACCTCTAATTTTCAGTTAATTTAGTAAATAATAATACTTAAAAACAATAATATTAATAAATTAGTAATTAATGAGATACTGGACTAAATAATTTATATGAATTAACAATTAATAACCATGCTAAACATGGATTTTCTGAAATGCTTTCACTTGCTGGTCAGAGTTTGAAGGTAACCAAACTAACCATTTGTTTTACTTGTCCCCACCTTTCTTCCAGTCCATGTATTCAATCCCTTGATAATCTCTGTTAAAGGGTAATTTTCTAAAAAGAAGTAAAATCAAGACCCTCGGAAAGATATATAATGAACATCTATATTTTTAACTCGTATTAATGAGGTAAATAAGCAATGTTAAACTTATTCAGAGAAGCCAAAGAATGCATACATTTATATATAAAGAACAATGAAATGACTTTGTGAATAGACACATTATCCACAAGCAGGGCCAGGCACAAAGCACCTACAAAAGTGGAGTCAGATAACCCAAAAGAGGATGCTGTGCTATGAACAATGCTTGGTTTTCATTGAAAATATCCACTAATTTGTTTGTTTATTCTAAATTTCCTTACGGATAGAAGTATTTATATTTGTCACCTGTCACATAAGAGAAGAACTGAAAAACTAGAGAGTAAATAACATGGAAAGGGGAAATTATTTTTTTCACTACTTCAAACATACTTAGATTTCTATATTTTCTGTAAACAAATGTTAAATACAATAAACATGTTCTAGTGAGCCATTTTTCAATTATTTTTGCTATATGACATAAAATTATGTTTGTAGTTCTCAAGGTTATATTCAAATTTTCTATTTTATTATCATGATAATTCAATTATAATTCTAGAAGACCCACTAGAAAACTATTATTCTCTCTTTGTAACAACTTAGCACTTGAGGAAAAAAACTGTCTTGAAGAGCATCAGTCAAGTAACTTTCAACTAAACTTATATATGTGTGGTATAATAAAGAAATTCTAGTCTTTGTCCTTTGTTCCTGGCATAGAGTTTCAAAAAATCCTGGAATTTCCTGGGTAAAAATCTCTGGAGTAGGACTGTCTTTGTTGCGTTAATTAGGTGACTCTGGGTGGGTCCCCAGTTAGCTTCAGGATGGGGGCTGGTCTCCAGAATGACCAACCACATGATGAGGGCTCTTGAACTTTGTGTTAGCCTCAACTCTGGCAAGGGGAAGGGAGCTGGAGTTTGAGTTCATCACTTGGTAGATGATTTAATCAACCATGCCTACATAATAAAAATCCAATTAAAACTCTGGACAACAGCCTCAGTGGAACTTCTGGGTTGGTGGACCCCTTGATGTCCTAAGAGGGTGATATGCCTAGACTCCAAAAAGAGAGGGCTTGGAAGATCTGCATCCCCCACTCTCTACCTTAGACTTTGCCTGTGTGTCTCTTCCATTTAGCTGTTTCTGATCTGTACACTTTCTAATAAAATCATAAGCATAAATACAGTGCTTTATGTAAGTTCTGTTAATTGTTCCAGCAAATTATCTAACCTGAATTAGGGTCCTAGGAAACTGACATTTTTGTTGGTTGGTCAGAAATACTGGTGGCTCTGAGTCTTATAGATAGCATCTGGCATGGGGGCAGTCTTGTGAAGGATTTTGTCTTTACCTGTGGGATCTTCACCAATCCTGGATAGTCAGCATCAGAGTTAAATTGAATTGCAGGACACCTAGTTGCCAGAAAACTGGCATCAGAACAGAATATGTAAATACTGATCAGTGTAGAAAAATGTGTCAGCAATAATGGTGAAAATACACTTAAATGAAATACTTAAGGGGTGACCAAACTTGTTGCCAGTTTGCCCATGTGATATTTAGTTATCAGCTCAATTCAGCTTAAAATCAATTTATAAAATAAGTTAAATTTTTCTATCTATGAGTATTGGATTTTTCTATCTATGAGTACTGAGAAATCACAATAACTTTCCCTAAAGTAACTTTTCTAGAGGATTTCCTTTCCCACCCACATAAATATATAAAGAGGAAACTTCTGGGCCAGTTCCTCCTACTGCAAAGTAGAAATATGGCAGATATCCAATGTATGTGAACAGTGTAAGTGGTGAGTCTGGATGATGTAGAAACAAAACCTACTTTTTAAGTCATCATATTTCATTGCTTACACATCTTTTTGGCATCAGAGCATCTTGATTTCATTTAACCAATTTTTTCAGCCACTTACAAAGTAAAAATGCAAGGCTTTTACCAAAAATATTGGGAAAAATAAATCCAGATATAAGCATTACGTCTACAGGATTGTTATAGCAGCTTCAATTACAATGAAAGCAATGTTTTTAAGTTTTCTTGCATTATGAGAATAATGCTCCCAGTATTTCAGAAGCCAGGGGTCTATTTATAATGGTCTTGGCCTCTCTGTGCCAAATGCTAAGCGTACAAACTGAAGCCAGAAAATCAAGGATCCAAATTACACCATGTAGAATGCCAATGCAAGTTTTTTTTTCTACTTCCCAAGGCATAATAAGACTAAGAATTTAGAAAGTCCAGCTAAAAATATGCTTACTCTTGAATCTTCAAATGCGTGAAGTAAAAAAACAAGCATTTGACCTCTATTTCTTGATTCAAATCTACATAAAGCAGCATTGAAATTATTTCAAACTGATTTTTATGGCCAGGAGAAAGCATTATAAAAAATTTAAACTATACAAAGAAATGAAGTCAACATAAGACCTCACCTCTTTCTTGCAAGACACAGTAAGAGAAAGCTTACTGGTTTCAAAAGAAGATGTTGCTATTATGTTAAAAGATCTAAGGATAAAACTGCCAGAAAACAAAGTACTGTGATTACACCTTCTATCTGTAAATATCAGATAATGAAGGAAATAAAATGGGTAGATGGTGGATGATAAGCACTGAAAAACTGTGCTCTGTTACTGAGTAAAATTAGTTCCACACAAGTCATTATGAGAATACTGGTTTTTCTACCCACATGGTATTAGGCCATTCTACAAACTGAAACACCCAAACCCTGGAACTTGAACTATTTTTATTCTGTTTTCCATTTCAAATACTGAGGTAATACCAAACCATCACAACTTCTATTTATTATTACCCAGGTGAAGAGCTATGAAGTCCTGAACATTTCCATTATAAAAATATCTTTCTTGCTAACAGTACTAAAACTTTCCTTGGCCTGGATATTTCCAAAGCGTGTTCTAATCCCAAAATGAATTCTAAACTCTTGAATTCCATATTTCCAATTTGAAAACAATAAATTAATAAATATTCTGTTTAGCAGACATTGGCTTTTTAAAATTATAACTCAAGGGAGACGTTAATGTACCACCTTCTCCTACTCAGCAGGCATAGCAATTACAAAGCGTTAACACCCATTCTGGCTCACGACCAGTTCCAGATTTCCCATACCTACAAGCAGCGGGACCCCCATCAAAACCTCAAGGCAAATAAAATGCCTCCTTGGAACTCCCATGGTCCCCTCACTTCAGAATCCTTTGTGTTGTGTCAGGAACCTGTCCTTTACCAAGGACTTGTCGGGATTCGGTATGACTTACAGGAGAGTGTCTAAAGAGGAGAATGCTTAACAAAAAGATATAAATTGTATTAGTGGTGTTTCAAGAATTTTACATTGCTTGTTTAGCTTCCACGTCGGGCTCTTCCTGCCATGTTCAATGACGGACATTATCCATTTTCTCTACAACCATGAAACTAATTTGATTTAAAAATACTTAAGACTGGTCATTGGATCCCAGAAATATTTAGATGACATGGAAATGCCTTTTTGGCAGATGACATTCATTCTTTATGAAAGCCTTCTTTCTAAAGCTAGAACGTTTAAATTATGTCCCTCTTCAAATTATCTCTTATCTATCCCCCTTGCCCTTGATATAATCTTTTCTGTACAATTCCACCCTGATACTAATAGTTAACAAAAATCTTTACTTCTTAAAGTTATTTTTGTCCTTTCCATAGATCTAAAAACCTTTATGAAATTGCATGAGAAGACAAGAGGCATTCTCATTCATAAAATGAAAACTTCAAAACTTACTTTAGAAGCTACAATAAACAGTCTGTCCAAATTCTTGGTCTCTTCTTATTTGACTTAGTCTCAATAAATTCAGAAGTCTCAAAGTGATCTAATACAGTCTATCTATTTGAATTGCATTTTACTCCTGACTACAAAAGGGTTTTTTAATCCATTAAGTAAAGAATCTGTTATCTTTTTAAATTTACCATTCTTCATTTTTATAGTATATTTTCATGTAATTCATTTCCTTGTGAGTAAAAAAAAATTCATTTTAACACAGCGTTATTTTTATCATTTGAAATATTTACAATGTGTTTAAGAACAGGAATGCGGCCTAGATTTTTAAAATAAAGAAAAAGGAAAGATAAGAAAAGAAAAGGAGCGCTTGTACCATAGCCTTAAAATTTTGAAGTGGCTACCTGAGCAAGATGATGGTAAAAGGCTCATGAAACAGGAGGCAAAGTTTTTCTATGTTATAAAGTAGTAATAGAAAGAAATTTTCTCCACATTTTTTTCCATTTTTAAAGGTCTATTTACTGTGTCTTATGTGGAATTTATGAAGTCCTACCATAAAATGAATAGGAAAAGTCATTCACTACCATGTTCAAAGGAACTGCAAAACATAACATGTGTGAATTACCCATCTTCTCTTTAGAGAGAGGAAACAAACATGGATTCTTTTGAAAAGCACCACAATTAAAATGCCTGTGGCAAGATCTTTCTGAAATCTTCCACCGGACCATTCTATATCCTCAGCGCTGCCTCAAGTCCAGCCTCATACACTACCATTCTGTTCAATTGCAGCGATACAGCCAAGCTCATGCTCCTTAATTTGGAGGTTCTCTGTTTTTCAGGAGTTTGATCAATGCCTTCTACCCATTAAGTCACCAAGGATTATTTTGCTGAGGCTAGTTAAAGAAATGAGATAAAGATAGGAAGAGAGGGGACTAGGGCTGGGGGGAAGGTGGGAGATGCAAATGGAGAAAAGAGTGAGAAAGTGCTCCTACAGCAACTCAGAAAACTACACACACTGCTAGGCTCAGGTTCCTGAACAAGGAAGCCAAGAGGTAAAGATGGACCTGTAAACTTCTAATTCCCAAATCTCATTGGTAGTTGTCAAGCTCACTTCATAAATACACACACACACACACACACATACAATCAACAAATGATTTTAATTCACTTACACGGTGTTTGGTAAGATTTCTTTAGGATAGTTTTAGTCTCCTTTGAAATGAGTTTAAACTGATGCTGAATTACACAACGTTTTTTTATGGCCCCTTCTTAGGATATTTTGCTTGTTTGAACTTCGCCTTTATGCTGTACCCCATGTATAAATGCACTTCTCTAAGAAGTGCTTAACTTAAACTCAGAAGTGTACACAAAGGGCACTTTTTAGTAGGTAGAGTGGTTAGTAACTAGGCCTTTTTTAAAATTAAAAATGAGATAGTATTTTTCAGATTCTCTGATACTTAACTAGAGAACTGTGCATACTTTTCAAAAATATGGTAAACATTGGTCCAGGAAGAAGTTTAAATAAGTTCCATGGTATGAAGTTTGGGGATAATAGTGGACTAACAACCACTTGTACTTAGCGTATTTCTAGAAGGAAATGCTGACAATTACTTGAGAGCATTCTTCAAATTTGCCTGGAACCACCACCAAACTTGTCCTGATGACTCTTGGATCCAGAAGCCTATGGCAATAAAAACTTTTGATTTTATCTATCCTTAGACTATCCATATTTTTTTTAAAAGACTAGATAGTGAAAAAATATATCAAGTAACATTTTTGTTTAATGCCTTAAAAATGTACAATGTGACCAATTTTTTGTTTTGTCTTTTCTTTTGCTTTGTTTTCCTAGAAGGGTGCAATGTATAAGGAGATTTTAGCATTCCCAGTAAAGAAAGGAAAGGCTGGATCAAGATAAAATTTCACAACGTATAGAATACACAAAATGGGTAGAGAGTTAAGATGGCGAAGGGATAGGGGACCCCTTTTTCAGCCGGTCCCCTGAGTTGAGCTGGATAGGTACCAGACCAGCCTGAACATCCATGGAATCAGCCTGAGACACAAGAAGGTACATCTGGATCTCTACAAATGAACATCTCCAGAGCTGAGTATTGAGGTACGAAACGGGGAGCCGTGAAACTGCGCACAGATATCGGAAGATAAATGGAAGGTGGAGGGAGCCGCCGCGTTCGGGTGCCGGGAAGCGGTAGCCACCTGCACGGGGGAGCGGGCGGACTCGTGGACGGCACCCGCGAGAGAGCAGACTGAGACCGTGAGCCAGGGAACGCGCGCGACCAGACTGAAACAGAGCTCCGGGAGCACGTGGGGGCGGCTGGTGGCTGGCAGTGTTAGAAACACAAAGGACAGAGACGCGCCAGCCCTGGAAGGGAGGGCTGGGATGCCAGGCATGGGGCGCACATCCCAGGATGCTGCAGGGTTGAGCAGCACCAACAGAAACAGAGTTAAAGTGGCCAGAACATCAGTGGAGAGTGGTCAGCGATCCCTCTGTACTGAGACAGAGGCTGAGATTCGGCCACTGCTACTCTGACTCTCAGAAGAGGCACAGCAAACCTCCAGGGAAAGCTGCCACAGAACAAAAGCCTGGAAATACCGGCTCACAGTGTGCCCATCCCCATCCCCCCTCGCAGGGGACACGGAGACTCTACCCAAACAGAGTTGCCTGAGTATCGGCGTGGCAGGCCCTCCCCCAGAAGGCAGGCTGAAAAATCAAGAAGCCCACATTCCAAAGATCCCTATACAACAAGGGCACACGGCCTGGGTCCTGGTCAATAATTTGTGCTATGGACAACCCTGCAACCTCTCCTCATCAGAATGACAAGAAGGAGAAATCCCCCCCAGCAAATAAAAGACGATGAGTCTGTGACCTCTGCCACAGAACTAATGGATATGAATATAACCAAATTATCAGAAATGGAATTCATAGTAACAATGGTCAAGATGATGTGTAGACTTGAAAAAAGGATTAACGAAAACGTTAATGAGAATATAGAATCTCTAAGGGCAGAAATGAGAGCAAATCTGGCAGAAATAAAAAATTCTATGAGCCAAATGCAGTCAAAACTAGAGGCCAGGGTGAATGAGGCAGAAGAACGTATCAGCGAATTGGAGGATGGGTTAGAAGAAGAAAAAGCTAAAATAGAATCTGGACACAAAAAAATCCACACACAGGAATTTAGGTTATGGGAGATTACTGACTCAATGAGATTTTCCAATGTCAGAATCATTGGCATCCCCGAGAGGGTGGAGAAAAACAGAGGTCTAGAAGAGATATTTGAACAAATTGTAGCTGTCCCTAATCTAGCGAGGGAAACAAACATTCATGTCCAAGAGGCAGAGGGGACCCCTCCCAAGCTCAACCACAACAAACCTACACCATGTCACGTCATGGTGCAACNATCCACGCCCACGAATGTAGATTACGGGAGATTACTGACTCTATGAAACGATCCAATGTCAGAATCATCGGCATCCCTGAAGGGGTGGAGAAAAACAGAGGTCTAGAAGAGATATTTGAACAAATTGTAGCTGAAAACTTCCCTAATCTAGCAAGGGAAACAAGCATTCGTGTCCAAGAGGCAGAGAGGACCCCATCCAAGCTCAACCAGGACAAACCTACGCCACGGCATGTCATAGTGCAATTCGCAAATATTAGATCCAAGGATACAGTATTGAAAGCGGCCAGGGCAAAGAAATTTCTCAATACCAAGGCAAAGGTATCAGAATTATGTCAGACCTGTCTACACAGACCTGGAATGAGAGAAAGGATTGGGAGGGGCATTTTTAAAGCTCTTTCAGAGAATGCAGATGCAGCCAAGGATCCTTTATCCAGCAAAGCTGTCATTCAGAATTGATGGAGAAATAAAGACGTTCCAAAATCGCCAATCATTAACCAATTTCGTAACCACGAAACCAGCCCTACAGGAGATATTAAGGGGGGCTCTATAAAGGTAAAAAGGCCCCAAGAGTGATACAGAGCAGCAAGTCACAACCGATACNACAAAGACTTTACTGGCAACATGGCATCATTAAAAACATATCTCTCAATAATCAGTCTCAATGTAAATGGCCTAAATGCTCCCATAAAATGCCACAGGGTTTCAGACTGGATAAAAAGACATGACCCATCCATTTTTTGTCTACAAGAGATTCATTTTGAACCCAAAGATGCATTCAGACTTAGAGTAAGGGGATGGAGTACCATCTTCCACGCAAATGGACCTCAAAAGAAAGCTGGAGTAGCAATTCTCATATCAGATAGACTGGATTTTAAACTAGAGGCCATAGAGAGAGATACAGAAGGGCACTATATTATTCTTAAAGGAAGTATTCAACAAGTGGATATGACAATTATTAATATATATGCCCCCAACAGGGGAGCAGCAAGATACACAAGCCAACTCTTAACCACAATAAAGAGACATATAGATAAAAATACGCTAATATTAGGGGACCTCAACACACCACTATCAGCAAATGACAGATCACCTAAGCAAGAAATCAANTCTCATATCAGATAGACTGGATTTTAAACTAGAGGCCATAGAGAGAGATACAGAAGGGCACTATATTATTCTTAAAGGAAGTATTCAACAAGTGGATATGACAATTATTAATATATATGCCCCCAACAGGGGAGCAGCAAGATACACAAGCCAACTCTTAACCAAAATAAAGAGACATATAGATAAGAACACAGTAATAGTAGGGGACCTCAACACCCCACTATCAGAAATAGACAGAACACCCTGGCAAAAACTAAGCAAAGAATCAAAGGCTTTGAATGCCATACTCGACGAGTTGGACCTCATAGATATATATAGAACACTACACCCCAGAACCAAAGAATACTCATTCTATTCAAATGCCCATGGAACATTACCAAGAATAGATCATGTTCTGGGACACAAAACAGGTCTCAACTGATACCAAAAGACTGAAACTATTCCCTGCATATTCTCAGACCACAACGNTGCAAGCATTATTCTCAATGGGGAAAAGCTGGAAGCCTTTCCCTTAAGATCAGGAACACGACAAGGATGCCCACTCTCGCCACTATTATTCAACATAGTACTAGAAGTCCTTGCAACAGCAATCAGAAGACAAAAAGGGATCAAAGGTATCCAAATCGGCAAAGAAGAAGTCAAACTGTCTCTCTTTGCAGATGACATGATACTCTATATGGAAAACCCAAAGGAATCCACTCCCAAACTATTAGAAGTTATAGAACAATTCAGTAAGGTGGCAGGATACAAAATCAATGCCCAGAAATCAGTTGCATTTCTATACACGAATAACGAGACTGAAGAAAGAGAAATTAGGGAATCCATCCCATTTACAATAACACCAAAAACCATGCGTTACCTTGGAATTAACTTAACCAGAGACGTAAAGGACCTATATGCTAGAAACTATAGATCACTTTTGAAAGATATTGAGGAAGACATAAAAAGATGGAAAAATATTCCATGCTCATGGATTGGAAGAATTAACATAGTTAAAATGTCCATACTACCCAGAGCAATCTACACTTTCAATGCTATCCCGATCAAAATACCGAGGACATTTTTCAAAGAACTGGAACAAATAGTCCTTAAATTTGTATGGAACCAGAAAAGGCCCCGAATCTCCAAGGAACTGTTGAAAAGGAAAAACAAAGCTGGGGGCATCACAATGCCGGATTTCGAGCTGTACTACAAAGCTGTGATCACAAAGACAGCATGGTACTGGCACAAAAACAGACACATCGACCAATGGAACAGAATAGAGAACCCAGAAATGGACCCTCGGCTCTTTGGGCAACTAATCTTTGATAAAGCAGGAAAAAACATCCGGTGGAAAAAAGACAGTCTCTTCAATAAATGGTGCTGGGAAAATTGGACAGCTACATGCAAAAGAATGAAACTTGACCACTCTCTCACACCATACACAAAAATAAACTCCAAATGGATGAAAGACCTCAATGTGAGACAGGAATCCATCAAAATTCTAGAGGAGAACATAGGCAACAACTTCTATGACATCGGCCAGAGCAACCTTTTTCACGACACATCTCCAAAGGCAAGAGAAATAAAAGATAAAATGAACTTATGGGACTTTATCAGGATAAAGAGCTTCTGCACAGCCAAGGAAACAGTCAAAAAAACTAAGAGACAGCCCACGGAATGGGAGAATATATTTGCAAAGGACACCACAGATAAAGGACTGGTATCCAAGATCTACAAAGAACTTCTCAAACTCAATACACGAGAAACAAATAAACAAATCATAAAATGGGCAGAAGATATGAACAGACACTTTTCCAATGAAGACATACAAATGGCTAACAGACACATGAAAAAATGTTCAAAATCATTAGCCATCAGGGAAATTCAAATCAAAACCACACTGAGATACCACCTTACGCCAGTTAGAATGGCAAAGATAGACAAGGCAAGAAACAACAATTGTTGGAGAGGATGTGGAGAAAGGGGATCCCTCCTACATTGTTGGTGGGAATGCAAGTTGGTACAGCCACTCTGGAAAACAGTGTGGAGGTCCCTTAAAAAGTTAAAAATTGAACTACCCTATGACCCAGCCATTGCACTACTGGGTGTTTACCCCAAAGATACAGACGTAGTAAAGAGAAGGGCCATATGCACCCCAATGTTCATAGCTGCATTGTCCACAATAGCCAAATCATGGAAGGAGCCGAGATGCCCTTCAACAGATGACTGGATTAAGAAGCTGTGGTCCATATATACAATGGAATATTACTCAGCTATCAGAAAGAACGAATTCTCAACATTTGCTGCAACATGGACGGCACTGGAGGAGATAATGCTAAGTGAAATAAGTCAAGCAGAGAAAGACAATTATCATATGATTTCTCTCATCTATGGAACATAAGAACTAGGAGGATCGGTAGGGGAAGAAAGGGATAAAGAAAAGGGGGGTAATCAGAAGGGGGAATGAAACATGAGAGACTATGGACTATGAGAAACAAACTGAAGACTTCAGAGGGGAGGGGGTTGGGGGAATGTGATAGTCTGGTGATAGGTAGTAAGGAGGGCACGTATTGCAAGGTGCACTGGGTGTTATACGCAACTAATGAAGCATCGAACTTTACATCGCAATCCGGGGATGTAACTTTACATCGCAATCCGGGGATGTACTGTATGGTGATTAACATAATATAATTAAAAAAATCATTAAAAAAAATAAATGTTCAGTGAGTTTTGAATGGAAAAAGAGACCATAGCCGCTTCCCACAAGAGTACTTAATTAGCACCAGTAAATTTGTATCTGGGAAAATATGTGGTATATATGCATTTGGATAAGGAGATTTGTGGTGTGTGGATGTATTTAGGTGTGTGATGGGAGGAGGGAAGACAAGATGCCTTACTTCATTAGGAAGCCACCTCATACCACTTACTTAGTAAATCATCACACTGGGCAATGATTTCTATGGTAAAGCACTGGTTTTTTTCTCATGCAGCCTCACTTCTATCAAAAAAAACTGTCCCCTATTTTCACCAATCTTACAAACTCTTTTCTCAAACAATATATGTCCACACTTTCACAGAAGAGTCCATATTTCACTGGACTTAATAAATTCAAAAAAACCCACATGGAGAACGTCCTTGGAAGAACAATTTTAATTATGAATTATAGAATGAAAATAGAATCTTGGGTCCATATTTAGTCATTCTGTGTAAACAATTAGAAATATTTCAGGGGCGCCTGGGTGGCTCAGTTGTTTAAGCGTCTGCTTTCCGCTCAGGTCAAGATCCCAGGGTCCTGGAATGGAGCCCTGCATTAGGCTCCCTGCCTCCCTCTGTCCCTCCCCCTCCACCCTGCTCATGTTCTCACTCTTTCTCTCCTCCAAATAAATAAATAAAATCTTTAAAATATATATATATCGTGAAAAAAGTCAAATGGTTTTCTAACTACTTGACCTATTTTTAAAGTTAACTGGAATTAGTTGTTATATAAACATTTGTTGAATTTTTTTGAGTCCCTGTTATATTTCAGTGACACTATGAAAGCTATAAAAATAAATTTATATATATTCAAAATAAAATAATGCCCCCGAAGAAGATGAAATTCATGTGTAAGCTTATATAAATCAACTCCATATTCTAATGATTTGAAGAAAAATATAGCCACCCATGCAAGTCATACCCTTCAGGAAATGTTCCCAATAACAAAGTAATAACTACATCAAAACAAACAAACAAAAAAAGAAACCCTACAGATTCACCAAAGAGCAGACTAGATTTTCTAATTCAGTATAACTATAGAATTCAGTACTGAAATTCTCATTTGACTTTGGTAGAGACCATATTGTATAGTTTATAAAGGACTTATCTTGAATCATAGCAGACGTAGACTCTAATCCATCCTTTACTTATCATTTGGGATCTCAATTTACTTATCTATAAATAAGGACAACAACGCCCACCTTGAGTTGTAGGAATTGAAGGAAATATTGTACATTAAATGTCTAGTATAGTGCCTCACACAATAACAATTAGCCGTAATCAACAGAGCAATAGGCAGATCCGAAACTAAATCTGTATTTGAGATCCTTCAGAGTAAGCAATGTCGCTCATTAACTGAAGGCAGGATTTCAGGGAAATATGTCAGAATTGGTAGAGAAGTTAAGAATGGGGATGGGTACGGGCTGCATTTTTATGAGCGTGGCTTCCTGCCTGAGATGTCTTTCTTGGGTGGAAGAAGGAATGAGGGAGGAGATGATATCCTCCGTGAGGTATGAAAGATTAAGTGTACCTGCTAGACCTTATCAAATACATATAAGCTGAATATGAATAGACAGATTACTTCATAGGCCAACTGATACTGATTTACTCCATATACATGGAATCAATTATAGGCATTTGGGGAAAAGGCCAGCCATATGCAGCCATGATTTGTGGCTGGTTTCCTCAGGTATGTGCTGATTCACATAACACCCTGGCAAATATAACTGAGCCCTGTGAGCTGCATCACCTCTCTCCATGTCCCTTACCTCTCCGTTTTATCTGGAAAAGAGAATAATCTTCTGCATTTGTCAATTATGAGTGCCTACTTGATAACATTTATGATAATATGTCTGAGAGGCTAATAAATCTCTAGAAGTGGAAAATAGGCTATGGAGAGAATATAGAGTAAGAAACCCAACAAATGAAGAGCATCTGTAGTCAAGACATTTCCCCTCTTAAATACAATCGACTGAGATCTCAAAATGAAATTGAAATATTTTTTGAGACTAATGTGATCATTAAGGATTCAAAAAGGAGGTTTATGAGCCAAATTCTCGATTGCAAAAGATACGTTACATTTACTACTGAGCTTCTCTGTCTGAAGAAGACCAATATATTTCAGATCCTCCATCGCAAATCACACCAAGGGGAATGCTGAAGGGAGACTGGCCACCTAGATATATTTGTGAGTGTCCATTCAAAGAAGACGTTTCAATGACTGCAGGCTCATATTTATATAAATGCTATCCATTGAAATGTAAACCACTGGTTAGAAACCTGGGACCTTTAATAACTTTACTGTTAATAAGCAAAATGAGAAGGAGCTTGTGGGACATGCCAAGCTTTCACAACTGAAAGTCTACAATATGAGTAAGTGTTTAAGTAATTTTCAATATCTTCAGCTTAAAAAAAACTCCAAGAAAAATAAATGCCAAATATATCTAAATAACATTAGTTCTTGAAAAATAAATGCTTAACTGTCCATTTACCTTTACCAGACAAGAGCCCCAAATGCCAAAATGCCTGAAAGTAGATAGAAATCCTTATGACACTACAAATCTCAGCTTTTCTTGGGGCAAATGTTATGGCCGAAATGGTGAACCCAGATAGAGAAGTAACTGTGAGGCCATCTTACTTTTCTCTTAACTATTTCATCAACAAATGACGTTTCAGTTGAAATTATAAAGCCAGCAAGATTGATAAATTACCAACAGAGAGGAGAGAACTTTTAGACTGGTTCTATAATTCTAGTAATATCAAGCAGATGAGAAATACCCAATCTAAGGGTTGTTACGTTGAACATATTACAGATACCAAGATGGTATGGGAGTGCTTTATTTCAAAGAATTATTATAAGAGATAGAGCTTTTATGAGAAATAAATACTATTGGTATTATTTCTAGGATGGTTAAATACAGATATTTTAAATACATACATAAGAGTATATTCACTATTGTGTAAAAGGAATTTTTAAATAATACATGATACAAATTTGGGGAAAAAAGATTGTCAAATTAAAATACAAATGTATTAATGCCATTTATTCAAGTGAAAATAATTCCTATTAAGTGTGGCATGTGCCTATATCTCTATGTCCTTCTCAGTGTTTATTTAGGCTCCAACATTCCCCATAAAGTTAACAGGAGTTTGCTGTGTACAGATAAAGTATACACTCATAAAATTTAGATACTTTTGTTCTTAGCTATAAAATTATTTTCATTTTATATAAAATGATGTTAAAATAATTTTGAAAAAGCATATCTATATGTTTTAAAATATGCATTATATAGTATATGCATATATTTATAAATGTGCCTCAAATAGAGCAGACCCTTAATAAATATTTTATTATCTTTCATTGAAGCATTCCCTTTCATGAGGGCCTGGCTTCACATCAGAGAACATACAGAAAATATAGAGTATATCCAAACTGACTGCAAAGAATAATACACTCTGTCATGAAAAAAATAATACGGGAAACTTAACATTTTTAATATTTCTCATGAATTTGCTAGTAGAATTAGACTGTGTTCACCTGTGGAAGTAATTTAAAGTAAGAGTTTTCTAAGTAAAGAGATTTTAATGAGGACAGGTTCAAAGAAAGTTTTAATAGTAGCAAGGATTCATAGAGTTACATTCTTCCTTTGAAAAGTGTGACGTAGTTGCTGTAGATTTTCCTAACATTTGGGGTCAGAATACAAGGCCAAGCAAAAGGGCAAAGATGATTCAAAACCAGTAGATTAATTTACGTTTAGCCAATTATAATTAATAACACATCAAAGCTGTTTACATTTCTGCTGTCATCCATATGCATTAGCACCAGGTTAATGCGCAAGGCACGAACCAAATGATAGCTTGCATAAATCTCCACTGCTCTTAGATAGTGAAGTCCATTGCCCTACTCTTACTTCCTGGGAATAACCTTTGATCTTCAGATCAACAGTAAAAATAATTACTGACTTTGGCCAAACTGGGATTAGTCATTTCAGTTCTGAGTAGCTGCACAGCTGGAGACAGATGTGCAGGTCTCCTGCCTACATCCTAAAGAATCTTCCCCAAGCGTTTACATCGTGCTTGTCATTCGTTTATCAGAGGCCAAATGTTTCTCTTTTGTAAACGTGTGTAAAACATTCTCAGAATTTCAAACAATAACAAATCAGGGCTGGATGTGGCCAAAATGCAAAAAAAAAAAAAAAAAAAAAAAAANAGATCTCCCATCTGTCCAGATCAAACAGTTATACTATCAGAAAATAAGAGCTAAAAACAGCACACAGGCACGCACACACGCACACACAATTATTTTAATATAGATTTTAAATAATTTGCCCAAAGAGAGAATAATCATCAGAGAAAATGTCAAAAGTTTAAAGAAGGGAAAATTACCAGAGAAAATATTTTTAATTATGAAAATATTTTTAATGTGCTAACCCTTTAAGTTAGTTTTTATTGTTAATTTTTTCTTCTTTCCCTTTGCATGCATTAATATTATTATTAACATTTCTTAGGAAAAATAATCTACATTAACACAATATTCCATGTGAAATTCTGTATTTGTGGTTGATGCCTTTATATGTCATTTGTTCAGAGAAGATTTTTCATTCATTTACTCAATAAACATCTAGAGTCTATTAAGTGTTGGATACAGTTCTAGGAACTGGGAATACAAATGTGATAAGACAGAATGTGAATCTGTAGGCTCAGACAGAATATAAATTCTACTGAGAAGAGACAATAAATGAATGAATAAGTGAATTTCAAGTACTGAACAGTGGTAGGATCAGAATTCAACAAAACAGAATATGATAACTGAGAATAGCTGGGGTAGGTACACAGCCTGCTTTAAATAAGGCTCTAAGTTAAGGAAGACCTCCCTGAAATTTGTGTCTCCTGGTGTAAAACTTAATGATGATAAAGTGCTAATCAGAGAAGAATCTGGGATTAAAAACTGTCTCAGCAGAATAAGCAGCACGTGCAAGGATCCTGGGGGGGACTAAGTTTGATGCATGAGCACAGAGAGAGCCAGAATAACCAGAACACAGGAGCTTGAGAAGCTTGGCAGGCACTAATGCCCATTGGCCTTGGAGGCTATGGTGAGGAGATCTGATTTTATTTTACACGTATTTTGGGTTTTTCCTAAACACATTTTGAATCTTTTCCCCTAAGGAGCATTGATAGCATGGAAAAGCTAGACCTTTATCTTTCTAAATTAATAAGAAAGAAAAATAGGTACAATGAGGCTTATTCTGACATTTAAAAAGATCACCTAACAGACTCCTCTTGTTTTGTAAATGAAATATAGAATCGAGCCAAATTACGGTTTTTCCTATCTTGTTAGGCTATTGTCAAACACAAGGCGATAAGGGAAATTTCAAGTTAGATTTCACAACTGCCAAAAGCCCCGTGGGGATGATTTTTACATTTTATTGAGTTTGGCTCCTGGATTGACAGCACTGACTTTACTTGGGTAACACAGAGACACAGAATAAATAAATAAGCAGTATTCCAGGAGATCTATTGTTTTTATTCCAGGTGTTCACTAGAACTAGCCCCCTTCTTGCTCACTTAAGAAATGACCATCCAGAGGTCACACCACACTTGAAACCAGCTCAGGATTTACATATTTTTTAAACCTAAGCAGTAAGTTCCCAAGGAAATTAATAGCATTTTATTAAAGAATTCATTAAGTAAATATTATTTTAATTTAGTTTCCCAAAGTCAATAATTTTATTCCAATTAAAATCTAATACATGACTTGTCAAGACCACTAGAAAAAAACAAAGAAAACCTCATAGGTAATTCCACTATTAAGAGATAGCCATAGTTAATATTTTAGTCTCCATTTTCCAGATATTGCGACTTTTTAAGGCAACTTACTCTTATTTCCTGTTTGATTTTTTTTAAACTTAATTAATGGGTTTCATATTCTTCTAAGATACTGAATTACTGATGATAATTGATAAACGATAACATTATATATTATATACTATTGTATATAATATATATAGAATAATAATATAACCAATATTCTGCTATCAGACCTTAGAACAATTCTAAATGTTCCATTTTTATTAAACAGGAAAAAAAGTTTTCTGAAACCATAAAACTCCTAGAAGAAACCATAGGTGGTAAGCTCTTTGACACTAGTCTTTTTTGATTTGACACAAAAAGCAAAGGCAACAAAAGCAAAATTAAACAAAGGCTTAACAAAATTAAACTAAAAAGCTTCTGCACAACAAAGGAAACCATCAATAAAATGAAAAGACAACATGAAATGGAAGATAATATTTGCAAGCCACATAATCTGATAAGGTGTCAAAATCATATATATATATATATTTATATATATATATATATATATATATAACTTACGCAATTCAATAGGCACCAATCCATTTAAAAAAATGGGCAGATATCCTAAGTTGACATTTTTCAAAAGGCATAGAGAAGGTCAACAGGCCAGTGAAAAGAAGCTAACATCAGTAATCATCAGGGAAAAGCAAATCAAAACCACGATGAGATATCACCTCATACCTGTGAGAATAGCTATTATCAAAGAGAAGAAATAGCAAGCGTTGGCAAGGATGTGGAGAAAAGGTGACCCTGTGCACTGTTGGTGAGAATATAAATTGGTGGAGCCACTACAGAAAAAAGTACGGAAATTCCTCAAAAAACTAAAAACAGAAATACAGTATGATCCAGTAATTCTACTTCTGGGTATTTATCCAAGGGAGCGAAAACACTAACTCAAAAAGATATTTGCACACTCCCCTCTATGTTCATTGCAACATTATTTATAGTAGCCAAGACATGGAAGTAATCTAAGTGTTCATCAATGGATGAATGGATAAAGAAAATGTAATATATATATACATTTATATTTATAGATACGTATATATATATAAAATGGAATATATACATATATATATACCTGTATATATGTATACATACAAATTTATATATATACTTATATATACACATATATATTTTTATATATAAATATAATATTGTATATTTTACATATATACATATAATATATATGTGTATATATATATAAAATGGAATATATGGAATACTATTCAGCCACAAAAAAGGAAATCCTGCCATTTTCAACCACATGGAAGATACTGGAGGACATTATGCTAAGTGAAATAAATCAGACAGAGAAAGACAAATACCATATTATCTCACAGATTTGTGGAACCTAAAATGAAAACAAAAAACCAAACAAAAACTCATAGGTACAAAGGACAGGTTGGTGGTTGCCAGAAGTGGAGGTTAGGTGGTTGGAGAAATGGGTGAAGGTGGTCAAAAGTTACAAGCTTCCAGTTATAAAATAAATAAATCCTAGGAAGTAATGTACAGCATGGTGACTATAGTGAATACTACCGTATCGTGTATTTGAAAATTGCTAGAGAGAAAATATTAAAAGTTCTGTTTGTAAGGCAACAACTCTGCGTGTGGTGATAGATGTTAACTAGGCATATTATGAACATTTCACAATATATACAATATTGAATCATTGTGTTATACACCTGAAAGTAATATAATGGCATAGATTAACTATATCTCAATTAAAAAAAAGAAAAAAGATTATCAGGTACAAATATTGATAGCTCCACACTTGAGAAATCCTAGCTAAAGATAAGTAATGTTTAATATTTGGAATTGGAATGAGATCTGCGTTCTTTGTGAACTGGAAGCAGGAGTAGTTGGTCAACAGAGAAAGAGAAGGAAAAAAAGCTTCTCAAGATAAGTACACACAGGAAAACTAATGGCTTCTCTGTTCCGGGTCCCATACCTTGATGGAACGGCTACATTCCTGCCTCTGGTTCTATGAGGTATTCCACGGTATCCTTATATCAACTTTTACTTAAACTTACTGCAGTTGGTTTCTGCTACTTGGTCTTGCTTTGAACCTGTGCTCTAAGAAGTGGTTCCAAGAAAATTTATTTTATGTGAAAAAGCAAATAAGGGATTATAGATTAAAGTACAAGCAAAAAAAAAAAAAATGCAAGCAGAAAAACTCACCCCGAGATCAAAATAATCTATATTGAGAAGTGGGAGAAACAAATTATCAATGAATAGTATATGTGAAAAAAACAAGTATTTACAATAGATTTAAATTTGTAATACTGTAATAGGAGTAAATTAAAATTTAAATAAAGTTATGAAGTGAAATATTTTATCCTCTTTATTTTAGACAAGTTCATTAAATTTCCTAAGCTCAGTTTCATCATATGCAAAGCTAGAGTATCAAAAACAGTATGAGTTAGACCCTTTCACTTGAATGAAAGAAAACCAACTCTATGAACAATTTACACAATCCTAGTGTGCTCTGAATCCTAGTAGAGCCCCTAAGCCTTAAATACTTCTAAAGTCAGCCACTTGTTATCAGACCTCTCTTTATCTTCCTTCTTCCCTCTTGCTCCAAAATCTCTGCTTTATTAGTTTTTTAAAATAAGCTCTTTTGAGATATAATTTATATGCCATAAATTTTAGTTTTTTAAGTGTATAATTCACATTTTTCTAGATAGGTCTCCTCAGGTAAGAGAAATAAAAGCAAAATAAACTACTGGGACTATATCAATATAAAAAGCTTTTTCCACAGTTAAGGAAGCCATTAATAAAACAAAAAGGCAACCTTCTAAATGGGAGAGAATACTAGCAAATAATAAGGGGTTAATATCCAAATACATAGAGAGAACTTCTATAAGCCAACACACACACACACACACACACACACACACACACACAAATAATAATAATAATCTGATTTAAAATGGGCAGAGGAGGACGCCTAGGTGGCTCAGTTGGTTAAGCATCTGCCTTCAGCTCAGGTCATGATCCCAGGGTCCTGGGACCAACTCCCATATCAGTCTCCCTGCTCAGCAGGGGTTCTGCTTCTCCCTCTGCCCTGCCCCTGCTCTCTTTCTCTCTCATAAATAAATAAAATAAAATCTTAAATAAAATTCGCAGAGGAACTGAGTAGACATTTTTCCAAAGAAGACAGACAGATGGCCAACAGACACATGAAAAGATGCTCAACATCACTACTCACTGGAGGAAATGCAAATCAAAACCATAATGAGATATCACCTTATACCTATCAGAATGGCTAGTATCTTGTCCAAAAGACAAGAAATAAGACAAGAAATAACAAGTGTTGGTAAACATGTGAAGATAAAAGAACCCTTGTACACTAGGTGGGAATTGGTGCAACCACTGTGGGAAACAGTATGGACATTTTAAGAAAATTAAAAATAAAATACCATATGATCTAATAATTATTTGTCCAAAGAAAATGAGAACACCAATTCAAAGAGATATATGCACCCCTATGTTTGTTGTTTCATTATTTATAATAGCCAAGATATGGAAGCAACCTAAGTGTTCACTGGTAGATGAATGGATAAAGAAGATATGGCATACGCACACACACACACACACACACACACACACACACACACCATGGAATATTACTCAGCCATAAAAAGAATGAAATCTTGACATCTGTAACAACACAGATAGACTCAGGGGGCATTATGCTAAAGGAAATAAGTCAGACAGAAAAAGATAAATGCCATATGATTTCACTTATATGTGGAATCAAAAAAAAACGAATAAAGAAACAAATAAATGGAAAGCAGAAATAGACCCATTTATACAAGAACAAACTGATGGTTGATGGAGGAGGGATGGGCAGAAATGAGTGAAGAAAAATAGGAGAACAGGCTTTCATTTATGGAATGAATTACGTCAGGGGGATGAAATGTGAAGCATATGGAATACAGTCAATGGTACTGCAATAGCTTTGTATGGTGACGGATGACTTCACTTGTGAGAATAACATAAAGTATAGACTTGTTGAATCATTATGTTGTACTCCTGAAACTAACGTAATGTTGTGCGTAAACTCTATTTCAATAAAAAAATTAACTTGATCAATGTAAAAATAAATAAATACGTGACGGGCATAATTCACAAGGTTGTGCAACCATCACCACCATCTAATTCCAGAATATTTTTATCACCCCTAAAAAAACCCTGTACCTATTAAGCAGTCACTCCCCATTCTCCCTTCCACCAGCCCTCGTCATCCACTCACCTACTTTCTGTCTCTATGTATTTGCCCACCCTGGATATTTTATATTAACAGAATCATATAATTTTGATTTTTTGTGCCTGGCTTCTTTCATTTAGCACAATGTTTTCAAGGTTCATCCATGTTGTAACACATATCACAACTTTGTTCCTTTTATCTTCCTTGTTTCACTGCTTCATTTTTCTGATTCTGTCTGGACTAAAGGCCTCACCCGCTCTGGCGTGGAAGGAAACATGGCTGCAAACAAGTCTGGACCTTAACTTCTTACAGATTCACTCACTGAAGGGAAAAGAGCTCTGCTCTCTGAGACCCAAATAAGGAAAGAAAAGCTCTGGTCAGTTAAATTTGGCAAGGCTTATCTTAAGAACAATTACATGAGGTTAAGGGCTGAATAGTCTACCTTAGGTCCCTCCTTTGTACCAACCAGGTGTATCAGAGGAACAGTACCAGGTTATAAAAATGCCTGATTTGACAAAGCCATATGGAATAAAGATGAAATTGTATTTGAAAGTTACATTTCCCAGAATACATTGGGATGGATGAGTGAAGAGATGAAATAAATGTGTTCAATATAGTTCAATATATTTGTCAGACTAATTATAATATGAAAAGAAATTTAAGCATATTCAAGTATAAAGCTGAATCTGTCAATCGGTTTTATCTAATAAAAGCATGGACATTCTGGAGAAAATTTGGAAGGATAGTGAAAAAAAACCAAAGTGCTGGGGTTTGAATTAGTGGATACCTATAAGCATTTTCCCTTAATGAGCACTAGTAACAACTCTTAACTGCATTTTTTAGGAAAGTATGGAGTTTTGTGGGATGGAGTAGAAATGAAGGTGAGATGAAGAGATTAATGAAACTTTGTTGCATTACTAATTTCTAATTTCCTCTGAATTGAAGTAATTGTGAAAGATAAATATTAAAATAGCCTTTTTCAGATTTATTTCAGCAACTCAGATCCCCACTTACTGTAAACTACCTAAAAACAGAGGTGTTTCTGAACACCTCACACTATGATTGCTATTAAACATAGACTTACGCCATGCATACTTTATTTACTTGATTGTTTTGTCTTCGATATTTTGTTAGCACACCCGATAAAAATGTTTGAAAAAAATCTTGCATATTGTTTAGTTGATATCTTTGGGTTTTTATCAGTCATTAAAATAGTTGGAAACCAGGTAAAATTTGGGGTTTGCAAACTGATACTTTCAATTGTTAAATCATTTGTTTAGATATAACTAATTAAATGTAAATATCATAGCTATTTATTACCCATGTCATGTATTTTAAAAGTACATGAAGAGACAATCCAGAATTTTACATCATCCATTTATCTTTGAGATCATACTGCTATTCTAATTCCTCCAAAGAATAGGTTTTAAATGGAATGATATTATCTAAAAATGATAAATATGGAACATCCTATCATAACTATCTACAACTAAAGTGCATATGTAATTTAAAATCTAAATATATTTTCTACAATTATAACTCTCTACTGCAAAAGTTTTCTTCCAGATGAAGTTATTTATTATTAATGTGTAATTATCTACAAAATATACATTTTAATTTTATAACTTTTTTTTTATTATATTATGTTAATCACCATACAGTACATCCCCGGATTCCGATGTAAAGTTCGATG
>NC_048236.1:13159092-13266404 GCF_002007445.2 Ailuropoda melanoleuca
AAAGCATCAAACTTTACATCGGAATCTGGGGATGTACTGTATGGTGATTAACATAATATAATAAAAAAAAGATAGTACAACTCTAAAATAGTTTGCAAGATAAACTCATTGACACCAAGGAAGATGGAAATATAATAGTCAAGTTACAGCAAGAATTATGAATCTATATGTCATTGTGAGTTATTTTTTCAAGCTGAGAGCTTCAGAACCAAGCTTGGAAAAACCCTTGAAATCAAGAGACCTTCAAATTGCTGTTATCACACATTATTAAACAAAGATTCTAAGAATGACAAAACAATTTCAATTACATTATGCTCACTGCAATAGTGTTACTGAATAAAATAGTTCCTACCATTACTAGATACAATAAATTAAAAATTTATTATAATACTGCAAATGTATTTATTCCAAATTTATCAATTTACTTCAAAATCTTATCAATTAAACTTGTTAATTATCTCATTTTTAAGTATGTATTTTGTGTACTAATAAGGTTTATCTAGTATTTCAGTGGTTCATATGTATCACTATAAGTGATATATATTAATAAACATATATATATTATATGTTCATGCTACAAAATTTTAATGACAAACGTATATGATTTTTTCAAGGTTGGAGACCAATAGTCTAAGTAGATTTCTATCATCACATGAAATTTTAAATTTGGATTTCTTGCCCTTCACCAGAACCATGTGGAGAGAGGACCAATATCAGCCATCACGTTAATTACACAAGTATTAAATTTCCATGTCTCATTATACAAATCTGTGTTCTTACATCAGCTTTGTAAGGCAAATGTTTTGAGTGTTCATATAATTTGGTTCTTTCTTTAACCGGAGTTTCTAATTACTTGTGTGAAGCTTGCAAATGTTTTCTGGGTTTTCAACATTCAACACACCAGTTATTTGTACTTATGTTATGCATACTATATGAATAGCTGAAGTTCTAAACAGAAGGGAAATGAATTTAGAGGGATGAATACTTTCTAAAACATGAACTGTGTAACTAGGGTATTAAGCTCTTTGTAGTTCTGAACACTGCAAAAACACTTTTTATTCAACTACATGAAACATCTCTTTTTTCTGGCAAGTGCTTTGAGACTCAGCAGAGGCACCAACCACTTGATGAAATTTCCCGTCTTCCTCAGCCGGACTCAGGCATTCTTCCTTCTGGTCTCTCTCTCCTTGTATAGGTTTCATTCGATTTTTAAGTATTATTTTTATCACAATAATTTTAAGTGTTTGCATTTATCTCAACCAGTGAATCCTAAATCATTGAGAAAAGAGACTCTCTTATTTAAACTTGTAAGAGATGATTTAAGAATTATTTTTGAATGAATAAATTACTCATATACTCCTTATTCCTTACATCAGTGTTTCATTAAGCTTTTTTTAAGTACTACTTTTGAAAATCTTTATGGTAAAAGAGTTCCATTGCCAAATATTCTTCTGCAACATATATAGTACATTTCCTTACTAGAAATCCAAAATGTACATCAGTCTGTTAAAAGGTTCTGAGAATTCCTATAGTAAATAAACCTATTTAAATTTCCTTAACTCAGTATTTCCCAAATATATGAGTCAAACCTTTTCTTTTTTTCCTCTGGAACAATTATTAATGTCCTGTGGAAGTGGCTGTCTATGCAATAATACTCTGCAAATGCCATGTTACAACATTTCTGCTGTTAAATGTGCACGCAGAGAAAGCAATCAAGGGGAAGAGCTATAATTATACCTATGTAATTCAGTGGTCTGTTTGCATCTAAAGGAAATGAATTCTAAATAGTTAAATTATTTACCCATGTAGGACTATGTCATTTACTTATATTAAAAACATATGTTCTAAATTGAGAGGTAAATTCTATTCCATATACATTTTTAGAGGAGAAAAAAGTTTTGTGGTTTGACTTGTCTAAAAATGACTATAACATAAAAACCAAAAAGTGTTGCTTTAAATTAATTAAGCCAACAGAAGTCAGAAGTCCAATGCAATAAATGTTTGTTGCCTTCTGTAGTGTCAGCCTTGAGAATCTCTAAATTCAAAACCATGGTATTAAATATCTCTAGGGATACTTCACTAATCACAAAAGAAAATTATTCTCATCTTTTAATATTTTACTTGAAAGAGCATTATGAAATGACTACCAATTTTATTCTTCAAATTTGGATGTCAATTCTCTTAGTCTGTTATTCTAAAAAAAACTCCATAAAGGGTATAAATTTTTTACTGTTAAGTTACTCAAAAGGAATTCATTAGGTAAATAAAAACAAATTTTAATTGATAATATTCATTCCAAATACACTTTGACATTTGAAAGTCAGTTCTCATCCCTTTATATAGCTGTCATGGTAGAGATGCTTCTATATGAACTTACTAATGAATATATTAATAATTTGTGATATTTCTAAGATCATATTTCATTAACTCAAAGAGATTATTTTTTAAAAATACCTTTTAGGTGAATAAAATACTGAAATAAATAGCAAATAATAAATCACCTTTTTTCCTTCAAAAGTACTGGTTATCTAAAAACTAACCAGAATGAATGTCAGTGAAAGATCAATTCTGTATTTGTTTAAGATTTTATTTATTTGAGAGAGAAAGTGAGAAAGAGAGAGAAAGAGCATGAGAGGGAGGTGGGTCAGAAGTAGAAACAGACTCCCTGCAAAGCAGGAAGCCCAATGCGGGGCTCTACCCCAGGACTCCGGGATCATGACCTGAGCCAGCCAAAAACAGCCACTTAACCGATGGAGCCACCCAGGTGCCCTGAGATTAATTGATATAGTATATGTGCGGAAAGCAAACCAACTTAAAGTTTGACCTTTTTTTAGTACCAGAAAATATTTGGTGGGTGTTTCTTCACATGGAAAACGAGTTATTTCATTCAATCTCAACCATTTGACTTACTGGAGGTGAGGGGGTCAGAAATAAACACAAAAATCATAAGAATTAGATCCATAAACTGAGGGCCTCAGAGGGGAGGGGAGTGGGGGAATGGGATAGACCAGTGATGGGTAGTAAGGAGGGCAAGTATTGCATGGTGCACTGGGTGTTACACGCAACTAATGAATCATCTAACTTTACATCGGAAACCGGGGATGTACTGTATGGTGACTAACATAATATAATAAAAAATCATTAAAAAAAAAGAATTAGATCCATAATGTTTTAGAATCTTGTGCTCCTGATTGGGACTGAGTCCAAATATGTTAACATAAATTCTGCAAACTCTTAACCCTTTACCCCCATTCAATATTATGGAGGAAGGAAGTAATTTTTATTTTTCATATATTTTATTTTGTTCCTTGAAAGACGAGATCAAAGGAAGAATTCTACTTCCATTCAAAGAAGCATCACCACCAAGGAGGATATCTCTAATAATGGGCAATTACATTTTCCACCCCTTCAGTGTGATTAAATTACATGAAATCGATACAGGTGTGACATATGAATGACTATGAAATCACTAAGGGTGAGGAGGAAGTACCAGGCACTCTTTCACCCTTGAACTATCTCTGTGGAACTCTGTAATATAAGAAAAAGGAAGAGGGGGAAAAGAGATGGGACAAGAAACTAAAATAACTCTGTACAGATTTTTTTCACCATTCACTTTTGCTTTTGGAAACTGCTTTCCACACAGCCTTCTTTCCTGAGCATGTGTTATTAATAATACATTTATGTTATTAATATAATATACACTTGGACTACAGTAGGATATTCAGCAAAGTGAAGAATATGAGTGAGGAAAGGGAAAGTTAAAGTTATTTCTAAAAATAGGAGATGCAATGTTCTTTTCAAACATAGCGGAGTCGCACACATTTATTTTCATGCTTAGTTTGTTCATTTTTTTAAATTATTTATTAATGGCATTTACTCTAGTTTTTAATAAAATCCATAACTCCTTCCTATTTCTATATACACAGCATCATCATTGTGAAAATTTCAACAATTTATTGATTTTGGCTTAAGTCAAATTAGTTTTACATTTTTAAATTTAGAAGACTGATGTCTTGAAATCACACGCACACATTCATTGCTACACATTTATACACAGTCACAGTACTAAAATGTAGACATGTCTATATGTCTGCCAAAATAGAATGCCCTGAGGTGTATACTGCAGTGTCTGTGACCTATACAGTATGACCTACTTAAAAAATGCCAGTTGCACAAAGGAAAACATAACCTGCCTGAGAAATATTCTATTGACTTAAAATCTCATTCTATCATCTAACCTTTCCTGATTTTAATAATGTTGGCTATAATTATAGAAGTGAAGCTTTAATCAAACTTGGTGCATTTACCAAATATTCAGACTTGGGTGAGGCGTGGGGTAGTTTATAGGATCCCAGAAGACAGGCAGAGAGAGTAAATGTTTACCAAAAGTTGTAGGCGATACTGATATAAGAGAAGCTTAGAGACTCAAGAATTGAGCTGGAAGCCGAGTTTTGTTATCTTTAGAAGTCAGTCAACATCCGAGGACTAGAGGACACATCAGTATGTAGAAGCGTAGAAACCAGAGTGGGAATAGAAGAAGCAAGGCAGAGAGGGGTTGTGAATGGTCATCTAAAGTAGGTATTATTGTCCAAGGCTGGTTATAAGGAACTTATTGAGGGGGTAACCTAGAGAAAGTCTGGCAATTAAAGGACTGTTTGTTTCAGCTACCTTATTTGACACTTTTTTTTTTTCAGATGTATGGATGGTTTCTTTCCAGCAAACTAAGTTGTAAACAATTTGAGTGACAAGACTGTTCTAATTTTTGTCCATTTCAAGGAGAACAAAAGGCGGTATCAGAAGAACTTGACTCCAGTTTTAGTTTTTTATTTCCTATTATTGCCAGAACAAATTACCACAGAGTTAGCAACTTAACACAGTACACATTTATTTATGATCTTCGAGTTCTGTAAGTCAGAAGTCTCAATTTACTCAACTGGTTTCTCTGAGTTTCCTAGGCTGTTCTTTGTAGTGTGGTAGGACTGATTTTCTTGCTGGCTATCAGTTGGTGACTATGCTAAGCTTCTAGATGCCACCTATATTCTCTGCCTCGTGCCCGCCTTCTTCCGTCTTCAAAGTCAGCAACATTGGGCTCGGCCTTCTCACACTTTATCTCCCCTCCTGCCTCATCTCTCCAGCTATCCCTATCCACTACATCCTTCTGTCTGGTTATTCTGTCTTCTTTTTCTGCCTTTGAGTGTTTCTGTAATTAGACGGGACCCACCAAGATGGTTCAGGATGATCACCCTATTTTAAAGTAACCTAACTAGCAACCTTAATTCCATCTGCAAAGTCCCTCAACAGTAGTGCCTGGATTAGGGTTTCATTAAATAATCCAGGGAAAAGAAGCTGGAGTGGACACCTTGAGAATTCTGCCCAAAACAGTTTTACTACCAAAAAACTGTAGTTCCTGGACATAATAGGCATCTTTCCTTAGATATAGGGTCCCATTATAAAAATTAAGAAACCAGACCAAATACATGTTAACTTTCTTTTCAGCTTTTTGTCAATACCTAGAATCTCCTGAGCTTAGCACATGAGAAGCCAGTAGTGCCCAATGAATATTTATTGTTAGAGATGAAATAAATGGCCATAATTGTTGAATACTGACCTTATTTCAATTTTTTGTTTCATTTTATAAAACTTTTATAACAGTTTTATAAAATGAATTATATTCTATTATATATCTAAATTAAAAATTTATATAATTTTAAAATATTTTTTTATTTAGTAAACAAATAATACTGTAGACTGGCAGTTTAAAAAAAAAAAAACCCATGCCCCATTCCCCACTCCCAGATACTCTCCCAGAACTGGCAAATCCTGCTGTTTACATCATCCTGCTACAGTTATGATTTTAAATAATATACTCTTCTATTTTGATGTGAAATGTAACTATTGCTTAGCCACTATAAAAGATGTAGTATTTATCAAAACTGCACTCCATTACCCTCTTCCATTACATCCCAAGGGCACTGGGAATCATGGCAGATTGTATTTTCCAAGGTAAGATCTCCCACCCCTCATTTACAATGTGATGTTGACTCTCCTATCACTAACATGTGGGATACTTGTTCTCGCCCCTTGAATCATCACATGCTTGGGAAAAGAGCAGAAATAATGCTACTTGACCTCAAAGGGTAGGTCATGAAAGACAACATAGCTTTTTCATTGTTCTCTTGGTATATTTGTTCTTGGATACCAGCCACCATGCTCTGAAGAAATCCAGATTGCAAGGCTGTCTGTGAGTGTTCCAGCCAAAAGGGCCAGCTGAAGTCCTAGTTGGCAGTCAGGACCAACCACCAGACATGGGAGGAAGTCTTGGAAATAATGCTAGTCCTAGCCACCATCTGACTGTAGTCACAGAGTAGTTGAGCCAAGTCAGTCTTCCAAATCATTAAGAGATAACATGATTATTATTGTTTTAAGCTGCTAGGTTTCAGGTCAGCGATGGGTAACTCGAACAGTTACAACTAAACTTTATTGTCTTGGCATTCTGGTCGAAACACAACAACAGTTTTCTCTCTGATTGATAAATGGCTCATTTTAAAACCTAAAGTATAAAAACAACATGTGAAGATGTGATTATCCCAATGTAAATTAATGCAGAATTAAGAAATAAGATTAAACTCCTAGAGAAGAATATGCATTCCTACCTTACTAAGTCAGGAGAATGTGTCAACCACCATGGTCCAATATATTTCCTACTAAGGTTTTCGGCTTTCCTTTTGTTTTCACGGCCACAATCAGCTTTCACTCTTACCTAAAGATACCCTTTTCACATGGTTCTTTTTAATTTTCTTGAGTCATTTTGTCTTCATTAGGGGCACATGAGCAGGAAATATTCTGAGTTATTATGAATTTTTGAATGTGTTTTGCTCTTCTACTTTCTTTATAATGTAGCTTGGTATAGAATTCTAAGTTGGAAATATTTTTTGAAAGTAATTGAAGGCATTGCTCTATTGTTTCCTAGTGCCCAATGTTATCTTTGAGTCACTGAAACATCTTTAACTCATTTGTATGCAATCTATTTCTTGTGTTTCATCTATTTATCTAAAAGATTTCAGAATTTTTTTCCCTCTCCATTGGTATTTTGATCTTTCACCAGGAGGCATTCATATATAGGCCTTTCTTAGTTCATCCCTTTGGACCATTATAGGTCCTTGCAGTTTGAAAAACTGTCTTGCTGTAGCTTGGGAAAATTGTAATATTTTAAAATTTTATTTTAATATTTATTTAATCAGTTTCTTCCATCTTTTCATTCTTTCCCTCTCTTCTGTACATGTTTTTAAGTATCTTCTAGATATGCCTCTCATGACTCTCTTATGGGAGAGCTCCTTGTTATATTATAAATCCTTAATTTGTTTTTTTCCCTCGAGCCATTTTATTCTTTGTCCCATTCATTTGTTTCCATTTTTGGAAAAAAAAAATACTTGTTTATTATAATTTGTTTTGATTTCTAATTGTTCATTCTTTAGAAACAATCTATTCTTTATTTATATAATAGTCTCTCAAATCTCTCTGAATAAACCTAGTGTTTCTCAAGTGAATTAGCCTTCAAAAGGACATATCGCAACAGCTAGAGATAATTTGCTTATCACAGTTATGACAGTTGCTACTGAGACCTAGTGGGTGTAGGTCAGGGATGTTGCTAAATATCCTATAATTCACAGGAAAGCATCTGAGAAAAATTATCTGCTTCAAAGTGTCAGTAGTACCAAACTTGAGAAACCTGAAAATATGCCTGTTAGAAATTTTTAAATTCTCTTTGTTCCATATATCACTTTTGATTCCTCAGGAGTTAGTGGATATGTTTTCTTCTATTTATGGTGTGTGTGTTCCAAAGATGTGTTGATCTTAGTTCCGAACTTACATTTACACAAAAAGTACAGAGTTGTTTCATGGATGTTCTCTTTGGTTGTATGTCTATTTTCTCAAGAGTTTCACCTTTGAATGAGAGAGCCAACGATTGGTTTCTGTTAGACAGTGTGGTCTTGTCAACAGATCAATACCATTGTAGAGTGCTTGGAAATAGAGCAGTGCTAGGAAATAGGTAGAGATTCCCTTAATTATTGAATTAAAGAGACTTAGTACCCTGGGGATAAAGTCATTTACCGTAATTCACTACCAGATGAAAATTTCTTTTTCTTCTTCTCTTTCTCTCTCTTCTAGTATTTTCTCTGTGTCTGATATAAAGGTCTGGAGCTATTTCAAATCCTTCTCTACTTCTCTCACAGGCCAAACTCATTCTAGAATACCTCCCTAGATAGGTGTTAGGTTCTAGCCCGGAGGCAAATGCTATCACTGTCAGTCATATCATCTGTGTATATAGCAGAGGAGGAGGGAGAGGGATAGCTCTCCAGGCCTAGCTATTACTAAAGCATTTATTAAATTAATTAATTTCCCTGATGATTCCCATAACCATCTCCTAGTCTTTGTATTGTCACTGATCTTAGAGTTTCTCATGGGCTCCATTAGAATTGATTGCTCTCACTTCTGGAATCTTGGCTTGGATTGTTCTGCTCTGTTTTCTCCATTAATTCCACCCCACCTGTTTTTTAGCTTCCAGAGTTTGTTTAAACTTTCTGGTCCACTGGTAGCTCTATTTCCTGTTTTCCAACACTATTATGTGTTGATTCTTTATTTAAAATGTTGGTCCCAATCATTTCAATGAAACCATGAGTAGAAAGAAAGGTAAACATGTAAACCAGAAGCTTTCCTGAATCAATTACAGACCTTAGTTTTCATAGATACTTGTCAATTCTTAAATTGTCACATGCTCTGTATTTTGGTTATGTTTCCCAGAAACATATCCTTAGACAAGGATTCCTGTGTAAGTGATTTATTGAGGAAATACTTCTAGGGGAAACTACGACATTAGGGGGTGGAAAGCAAGGGAGGATGCGAAGTGTGATAGACAGAATAATGCTCCCCCACCCAACAACAACAACAAAGCCCAAACATGTCACATTCTAAACTCTGGAACCTATGAATCTGTTATCTTTATAGCAGAAGTAACCTTACTGCTGTGATTATGCTAAGGATCTTGAAATAAATTATCCTGGATTATCCAGGTAGGCCTAATCATAAGAACCCTTGAAAATGAAGAGGGAGGAAGGAATGTCAGAGACTGAGATTTGAAAATGCTACCCCACTGTCTTTGAAGGTGAAAGAAGAGCCTACAAGTCAAGAAATAAAGACAGCTTTTAGAATCTAGAAAAGACAAAGTAATAATTCTCCCTTAGAGCCTTCAGAAGGACTCAGCACTGTCAACACTTCATTAGCCCAAAGGAAACAATTTTGGACTTCTAAATTTTCAGTTTGTGTACTTTTAAGCCACTGAGTTTGTGGTAATTTGTTTCAGCTGCAAAAGGAAACTAATACATCAAGCATGAGTGAAATCTCAGGCAAAATCTGTCTAAGAGCCTCTTTGGCCTGACCCCACTGGAGCACCATCAAGTGAAGAACTAACCCCGAGTTGCCCCACACGAGGCAAGTGGCCTGAAGCTTGGATACTACCATACCTGTTCCTCTTGATTGTTACGGTGAAGTTCCTAGAAATGATTCTCTGTGCCTTGACAATTCTAGTTTTTTTGGTTTGGTTTGATTGATTGATTTTTATTGATTGATTGATTTTTATTATTTTTTAATCTAGAAGAGTCCTTTTTTGACTAAATATAGTTTTTCCACTTCTTGCAACATAAGGTTTGAACACCATAGCAAATGGGTTACAGGAAAGAACTTTCAGGAAAAATCTGAGGAATTTGGTATTGGTCATCTGACTAAAATAGGGTAGAAGGCAGGGAAAGTCTGAATATTCCAAGATAGGAATCGAACAGCTCTTAACATGAAGTGATAGCACCTGATAAAATGTATTATCTAAGGTCATTAATAATCAAGTGCCCTTTGGAGGCAAAGACCTAGAGTACTGTGAGTGTGGTACTAAGGAACAGTATAAATGGTATAAAGAAATCAAAGACTCAGAGATGAGTAGTTCTGGATTTGGAAAATTTATAGGAAAAAAAAAAACACAAAAGTCTAAGTAAGTACTGAATAATAAGCTCAAGAAATAACTCCATAACACACATCTGCCCTTTACCTGGTAAGTGATAAAACCTAAACGGTATTGTTTAATTCTTTCTTTCATCTACTCATTTATATATATTTTTAAGATTTTACTTATTTATTTGTCAGAGAGAGAGCACACAGGCACAAGCAGGGGGAGCAACAGGAAGAGGGAGAAGCAGCTCCCCACTGAGCAAGGAGCCTGATGTGGGACTTGATTCCAGGACTCTGGGATCATGACCTTAGCTGAAGGCAGATGCTTAACTGACTGAGCCATCCAGGCACCCCTACTCATTGTATTTGAGCAATGTCTGTAATATATTGGTACTTGGATAGTTGCTAGAAATAACAGAGATAAGGTACACACATATACAAACAACTTTTGCCTTCAGGAAGCTTATAGTCTCATACCATAGGACAGATATAGACTCCTAAATTTAAGATACACATCCATTTAATAATATAAAATATTTAATACATTAAATATATTAATTAAATTCCTTGACCCTCATTAGGCAAAACCTGACAAAAACACAATTCTGGCAATTAGATCATTAAGGATTAACTGGCTCTAGAGATACTGTGTTTGGTTAAATAATTACCTTGATAATATGGCACAGTCAAAATATCCAATGTAGATAAGTAATTCTTTTCCACCAACACACTCTTCCTGATTCCACAAAAAAAAGTTTCCATCAGCTTTTGTAGAAAAAGTATATTATATATCTTCTTCACCATGTGAAAAAGTAATTGCCTATTTCATCAGATCAATGTGGTAGCTAAACCTGTAAAGATTTAACCAGCTGTTTATAATTTCACCTATCCTTTATTTAACTCACATTAACTTAATATGGAACTTGGGTAATTGCATGATGGGAATTCAAAACTCTTATTATTACAGGAGATGCATTTAAAATTGATTTTTCATGTTGACATTTTATACAATCTTAGAATTACTGATTCTAAAATGAAGATCCCATTGATAAAATACAACTATTTCTCTACCCTATAACTATACTCACTTACATTCCAACTAAAAAGCAACCTCAAGTTCTATCTATCAAGTGTGACTGAGTAATTCAAAGTTACACTTCTTAGACTGCAAAAATATCCCTTAAATATATCCAAAGTGAAACCTTTAATCCAAAGCACTTATACTTAATTTTCCTGGAACTAAAATTGTATTCAAAGATTTTAGGGTAAAGTTGAGTTTTATATGTGCTAACAAAATGTTTATAAATCATTTCTAGAGCTCTGGCTTGTTAATTCAGTTAGATATGCTGAAATCCAGGTGAGAGAAATTGTGATTGCATTAGGTAGATCCCTTTTATGAGCCAGAACTACTCCATTCAAAATTCTAAAATCTTAAACATTATTTGTAAAAGATATTTATCTCAATTAAACTACTGACTGAGATGCTTGATAAAGTAGATATGGACTAATTATCAATATCTTACTACTCTTCTTGTATTGCTTTTAATACTCTTTAGAATATACAGTATTTTCTGCTAATATACAGGCTGCTAAGACATTTTTTTTATTGAACTCCCTTTTCTTTAGTTTAACCTGTCATACAGAATTTTCAAAAAGATCTTATTTATTTATTTACTTGGAAGAGAGAGAGAGAGTAGTGGGGATGGGCAGGGAGAAGGACAAACAGACTCTGGTGAGCACAAGGTCCAATACCGGGCTCCATCACAGGACCCTGAGATCATGACCTGAGCCAAATCAAGAATCAGATACCTAACCGACCGAGCCACCCAGGTGCCCCTGTCATACAGAATTTTTAACCAAGTTTCAATAGTTTGTCATTGCTGCTGCTATGTGAGGGGTTATTGTTATTGTTGCCACTAATGTTGTTCCTATCATAGAAAGTGCCATTAAAAATGTCATTTTTTTTCTAAATTTTATTATGTTGTTAGCTAACATATAGTAAGTAAATAAATTTAAAAAATTACAAACAAATAAATAAAAATGCCATTTCTTGGACTCCTGTGAGGGACAATGTAACCAGGGGGTCCACGGCCAATGTTACAGAGAATTAAGTTCTTGAAAGCTGAGCTCTGGACAAGGAAAGCACCAAATGACCCACTTATACAAAAGCATCTTTCTCACCAAGTTGTTTTTTTTTTTTTAAAGATTTTATTTATTTATTTATTTGACAAAGATAGAGACAGCCAGCGAGAGAGGGAACACAAGCAGGGGGAGTGGGAGAGGAAGAAGCAGGCTCATAGAGGAGGAGCCTGATGTGGGGCTCGATCCCATAATGCCGGAATCACGCCCTGAGCCGAAGGCAGATGCTTAACCGCTGTGCCACCCAGGCGCCCCTCTCACCAAGTTGTTTAATCCCTGTAGTCCAACTATTCCCTTTCAGATTGTAATTACAGTTTGTACCTACAAATTTGATCTTTTAATCTACTGAACCTGAAATATATTACTTAAGCTAGGGTGGGACATTAATCTAGTGATACCACCATTTGACTTCCCAAGCATAAATATAATGAGTAGAACCAAACAAAAATGGTACCCAGTATATTATGGCATTTGGTTGCTTAAGTAGAGCAGGTAGGAGGCAAAAGGAGTTTCTGGTATTAGGGACCCATACAGACATGTCTACGCTGGACTCAAGGTATATAAGCTTTCCAGATAGCTGGGAGAGAAGTAACCAGAATTGGAATGATATTCTGAGAAGGAAATATTCAGGAAGAGGGATGGGGACAGGTAAAGAGTAATGTAGTTTTTCTGCTCTATCATATTTTCCAAGAGAGGCCCTTGAAGAACATACACAGCAAATTCTTTTCTAACATAATTCATTCGCCAGAGTATGCTCCTTTGGAAAAGTTTCCAGTTATGATTTGTAAAATGATTTTTTTATCATATCTGCCACCAGAAAATAAATAATTAACTATTTTGTCAAAAAAAATCCTCATGTTAATTAGGGCACAGAAGGAATGATGGCCAACAGCTATATAGAAACTATAACAGCTGATAGGTGGCAATATGTAAGTAACAGGATCCTCCTACAATGTAATTAAACTATAAACTTTCTTTTTTAAAGAATGTCACTAAGTAATTATTCTCTGGACACAAAATAAGGGGGAAATTTTTTATTATTCTTGGTAAATAACTTGACCTTCAGCTTCCCAGAGTGACAATTTGGGAACTTCCAACTGAAATGCACCAGTAGTTCTTAAGTGCCATGAGGACTAATGGGGAATAAAGTAGGTGATACCGCATTTTATATTCACTGTCTGCAAAATTAAAGGAAAAAAATTGTAAAATAATTCCAACTATAAGTGAGTGGTATTTGTTTAAAGAATATATTACCTTTGTTATCTGATAACCAAATTGAAAATTATTTGATATGTACAGCAAAAATTAACTTTGATTTCTTTCTCTTTTATCAAAATGTAAGATGGGATGTGATACAAAGAGTGAATCTTGAGTTTAATTCCCATGGAAAAATAATTAACAAATGAGAGATATTGTACATTGATATGCATTTTAGAAAGAAGCTGTAAAAATCAGATCTATGCACTTGCCAAGAACTAACATTTTGAAAACCAGAGAGAGCATAATAATACCCACATTCAGGGCTTTTGTTATATAAACGAAGCATCTTTCACCACTGAAAATAAGAGAGCCCTTGGAACAAAATTCCACGTTATGTTTGTATCTATGTATCAGCAAGCTAAGTCCACAATAATGCTATGTAATGCTAAGGTAACAACCAATCACAAAAATCTCAACAACATACAGGAATAAGCCTTTATTTACTCAGGTTATCTCTGGGTCATCTAATCTAAGTGGGGCAAGGCTTGGAAGCCCTGTTGAGCTTGACTGGGTTCTTGCATGTGTTTATGGGTCTTTACCTCCAAGACTTTCTCATCCTTCTCCTGAAATAGCAGGATAACCTAAACATATCCTCATAGTGTTGCTAGTGATGCAATAGAGAAAGCCCAATCATACAAATGCTTTTCCACACTTTTTCCATTTCACACCCACCAATCTTCCATTAGACATAGTAAGTTATGTTGTCAAATTCAAAGGCAAGGAGTGGAGATACACAATTCACCTTTTTAGTGAAAGGAACTTTAAGTCCAACAACAAAGGACATGGATACAGGAAAGGCTGAATAACTGGGTCTATTAATAGAGTCTACCATAACTCTGTCTATAGCACATAGGATTCTGCTGCAGCTTTTCTGATGGCTCCCTTCTCTAACTCCATGGGTCCCAAGAGCTACCAACATTTGTAATTGGTAGTTTTCATTTGCTTTTAAACATATATAGTAAACCTCTCTTGATCCATAAAGATACAATTCATAAAATACCTCTTCCAAACCACCTGTTTAGGGAAGTCATTTAGAGGAATGTGTCTAAGGTTCACTCTTTCGAGAAAGTTTGATGCCACAGGCCACATAGGCCAGTACTTGAGCTCCTCTTTTAGGGAGGGGCTCTAGAAGACACTAATGCACAACAGCGTAAATGTGCTAATCAAATAGCAAAGACTAACAAAGAGTGTGGAGACTGGACATTCTGCCCCCCACTCCCCCAGCTTCCAAACTGCCTCCCAACCATTCTCTAAATTGCAGCTAAGATAATCCTGTTTAATCTTTTCTTGCTAAATTGTTCTTTTTATTGCATCACCCCATTTGTTTTTAAATTCTTTGTTATGAGCCATATATACATCTGATGTGACAGAAGGTAAACAATGAAGATGAACAAATCTCAACAGTTTTAGCAATTACTTTTAGTTTGAAAATTTTTGGATATTTATCCACAATTATCTAAATAATAAGTCCTTCTTCCTGAAATTTAGATTCCAATATCAGAGTTTTTATAGTCCATTTATAACTTTCACAAGGATCCTAATAATCACCATGAATAAAATTACAGTATCAGTACATCCCCTGATTCTGATGTAAAGTATGGTGATTAACATAATATAACAAAATAAAATTAATTATAAAAAAAAAAATTACAGTATCAGGCTTTTCTGATTTCCTACCATTTCATATATCATTGTGTGCAATGTTTGGCGAAGCACATATTCTGTGTCTTTAAACAATGTTTATTTCTCAAAGATCAGGTAGGTTCATTTTAAGGAAATAAAGAACCATATTCATGTTCTTTTGACTGGCCTGTTTAACATGTATGTGGGCTCTTAGGAACACAGGAAGAAAGTTCTAAGGACATGTTCAGGATACAGGAGAAAGACTTAAGAGTATCATTGTATCCTGATAAATGCAGAAACTCAGAAAACTTGATCAGATTCTTAATTCAGAAATCATCTTAAAGATACTGTGCTATTTAAAATAGGTTTTATTTTATTGTCTGTGATGACAATAGCTCTCTAGAAAGCCAGCTTGTATGCAGTGAACTCTGTGAGCTAATCTGTTTACCTTTCTAACTTACTTCCTACAGTCGTACCCCATGGTAATTTTTGATGGAGTTTGCTCAGGACGCTCTTGCCACAAGAATTACAGCAACCACTTACTAATTTCTCTCTTTGTGCCAAGAAATATACTATGTGAGTTGAAAATATTATTACCAATATTCATAAGAACAATTAGAGAGTTATTGTTATTATACCCAATTAAACATGAGGAAACAGACTCCAGGATATTAAGAGTTTTGTATGCATGTTAAAGACCTAGGATATTATTCTACAGGAGATGGGAAGTAATTGAATGGTTTTAAGCAAGGGAAAGACATGATCAGAGTTATATTTTGGAGAATTTACCTAATCCTTAGCTGATTTGCCACAGACAAGAGTGGAAAGAGGCTTGCTAGGAGGTAATCATAGCGGGACTGCTGAGAAATAAGGGCCAGAACTAAGGCAGTGGCAGTGTTAATGAATTTCAGCCCCCTCCTTTCTTTTTTTTAAACCATGTATAAACTCAACCTAAGTCCTTTCTTGACAAATAATCTTCCAGGCAGCCTTTACCAATATATGAGAAATAATAGGAATATAAAATCCTTTTTGGTATTCTTTCTTGCCAAATTTTTGTATTAACCTTCTAGGCCACCATACTTTCTTTCATACTGCTGCCTTTTAGCTTATATTAATTATAACAATGGCTGACTTCTGTAAGTGATAGAATTCAAAATAAAAATAAAGTCCCCCTCTCTATGGAATCTGGTGGAAAAAATCCCACATTACAACATTCCAGTTCAAGGGTAGGGAAGAAGACAGAGTCCAGACCAATCAATTTCCTTGATTCAAGTGAGGAAAATGTTGCACCCATCACTTCCCCTCCTATTCCTTGGTGAGAACTTTGTTATGAGGATAAAACTACTCTCAAGTTGGTCTGGGAAATATGGTTTCCAGTTGGACAGTTAGTTATGTGTCTATGATGAAGAGGAAGGGGGACTGGGAGGAGAGACAAAATTCTTCCTTAAGTTTTTTGTTTTTTTAAATGTCATTCCCTCAATTATTTTTTCACACAACATATAAGTTTCACACCCTTCCTCCTACAATTCAAGTCCCTGTGTTACCTAATGCCTTCCTATAGGTAGTTTTATATTTCCAACTACTGTAATTTAAACCTATTGTTTCAATAAAACTAAACAATAAACAAATCCCCCTTTAGCCTTTCCTTTTCTTGCTTCAAGATTATTGTTAGACTGTAACACATTCTCACTACCCCAAACCCTACACCTGTGTATTTATCAAGTCTTGTATCAAATGCTGCTTCTGCTATAGAGCCTGACTTGAATGCTTCAACCACAATAACCCTTCCTCCATTAAGCATCTTGAACTCTTTACCTATATCTCTCTCTAGGTGCTAGTCATTTTCTTTTTTTTTTTTATTTAAGACTTATATGATACAATATTGAATATATGCAAAGTAATATGAAATGTGAAAATGAATGTGATAGATTGTTACAGTAATAACAGTAATTACAGTAATAACCCCCCATTTGTTCATGCCTATCCATATTCATGATCTTATGTAATTTCCTCCCCCAGTGAGTCTGGGCTTAGTTCACATGACTTGCTATGGCTTACAGGATAATAGAAAATGTAACACAAGACCCTGAATGGACTTGCACATCAGACTGTGCTTTCTACCTTCTTCTAGGAATTCTGTAATGACTAGCATGGAAATAAGCCTCCTGGAGACATGGGGCCTAGCCACCCCTATCACGCCTAGCTGAAACAGCACCAACCAACCGCCTACACCAACTGCCAGACATGAATAATGCTACCTAAGGCCATCCAGCCCCAGCAGATGCAAAAACTGACTACAGCTTCAGAAGTGAGTCCAGATAAGATCAGAACAAGGATAGCTGAGTCTAGTCCAAGCTGCTGATCCACCAAATTGTGAGCTAGTAAATCATAGCTGTAACTTGCTAAGATGTAAAGGTATTGTTTTACATGGCAAAAGCTGAGGCATAAGATATATATACATTTTTAAAAATACTAATAAACTCACCTATTTATACTACCATTTGTACTTGGAAATAGCATTACAAATAGCTCCATCCTCGATTAAAATCACTTTCCCATCTCTTTGGGCCAACTATTATCTTAAATTTTGATTTTTTTTATCATTCCCTTGCTATTTTTTAATGTATACTTACATATATATGCCTACAGATATATTATTTAGTTTTGCTCTATTTTGAGATTTATAAAAATTACATCATACCATATATAATCTTCTATGATGTACTTTATTTTTCTAGTATTATGCTTGTAAGATTTACCCACAGAGTTGTGGTTTACTCATTTCACTTCTGTATTATATGACATATTTGCCCATTTTCTGCAGATGAACATCTGTGTCATGTCTGGCTTTTTATTTGTAACATACATGTATTTGTTGTTGTTGTTTTTTATTGTTTCCTCAGAACACTTTTGTCATAAACCTTCTTGTATAATTTCCCAGTTCAGATCTTCAGAAGTGTTTCCATTGGTGAATATTTAGAAGAGGAATCATTAGGTGGCAAAGTCTGCGAATATTCTTTATAGGATTACAGTAAATTGTTTTTAAAATTATTTTACCAATTTATACTCCCATTAGCAGCATAATCATTCAAATTCTCTCCAAGGGTCAATATTAAAACTTTTTAAATAAAATACTATTTGCCAATCTAGTGTGAAATGCTATCTCGGTGTGGTCTTGACTTGCCTTTTTATAAATGTTAGTGAGGCTGAACATTGTTCATGTATTACTTGGCCATTATTTCCTTCTTTGGGAAATGCCTGCTCAAATTTTTACTCATTTTTCTACTGGATTGTTCCCATACCTTTCCTCATTCATTGTTTTAATTTTTTTGTCTTCTCATCTTAAAGTATGCCTCATGTACATTTAGCTAATAAGTAGGAATTCAAACTCTTCACCAAGGAAAGCTAGACAACAGAGATTTACATATGTGTCAATTTACACAGCTTTTTTTCTGACAAGCCTTTTTCTTATTTTATTTTCTTTTTCACAGATAATATTCCAGTAAACTGGTTTAGTACACTTATTTCAAAACAGATTAAGCATCTGTCTTCCTGATTTGGTTGTTTGGCACTTTCTACATCCTTGTGAGGAGATGCTTGAAAAGAAAAGTAAGAAAACAGACTTCTTCAAAATGTTCATCGTGGTTAAACATGCAACAGACTTGGCTAAGCCCTTCTAAATCAACTCCCGGAACATCATCTAGCATACAGCACTCCCTCAGAGAGCTGTTAGAAGCCTTGAATAATAAAACAAATAAAATACAGAGCATACTTTAAAAGACTTCTTCAGGCTCTAGAGACAAAATTTGAGGCACTGATCTTTAAAGCTCGTAAAATTAAAATAAGATCAAGCAGCACAGATTAAAGAAAGGTATCGGCAAAAAATTAACCACTTCTTCAATTTTTGTAATTAGCATGAACTCATGACACATGATTATGTCTAACGGTAAGTAAAATATCTTAACCCCTTGATAATATTGTGCATCTATAAAACAGTGACACCGATACTACACATCTAGAAAATTTTGGACTCACATTCATATTGTTTCCTTGTGATATAAATTCTTCTGTATCAGTAGACACAGTTCTCCTGAAAATAAACTTTCTTACTCACTAGCTCTTAATGCAAAAAAAAAAGTTTCAGTTTTACAAACAGAAAATAGCTCTAATTTTAACTCAAAATAAAGCTGTGTACATGAAAGCAATTTTAATAATATGCTAGGGAACTTGCAATTAAAAGTTTCCAGATAGGGGTGCCTCCGTGGCTCAGTTGGTTAAGCGACCGCCTTCAGCTCAGGTCATGATCCAGGAGTCCCAGGATCAAGACCCAGGATCGAGTCCATAGCATCAGGCTCCCTGCAAAGCAGGGAGTCTGCTTCTCCCTCTGATCCTCCCCTTCTTGTGCTCTCATTCTCTCACTCTCAAATAAATAAATAAAAATCTTTAAAAAAAATAAAATTAAAAAAAAGTTTCAAGGTGGAATTGGCCCTTGTCAATGCTGAAAGATAGGCATTATCAACAAGCAACACATCGATGAAGGGGTTTACAGTCTCTGCTTGAAGAGCCATTTTAATGTTCAGTAGAATTTCGAATTCAAGACACCTTCATTATGTCTCTCCTGAGCCTTTTCTTTATATGCTACCTTTAAATTTCTTTGTCCCCCTTATTACATGTATAGAATTGATGGAAAATAATGTATTACTTTTTATTATTTGTTTTTCATTAAGAACCATATGCATATAACATTATTGTCAATGACATTTTATCCAAAAGTTCCCAGATATTTAGCGTCATTCTTTTTTTTCCTGCCACCTTCACTCTCCCAAAACTCCTTCAACTCACTTAAATGTACAGCAAGCATTATTATTACAAAATGATAGAAAGTTATTTAGTAAACTAATACCTAAATTTTATTTTCTACAATACCTATAGGGAGTTCCAATTGAGCTTTCTCAATAAACAGAGACAACCAGATTCACAAAGCCCTGTGGCAGACAGGAGACAACTAAGTTGATTTTCGTCGTGTCAATGTCTGTTTCCCACAGGTAGTCCCTGGATATGATCAAGCAGTGGGTAATAAAAGCTGGAGAAGTAGTCTCACTTAACGGCTGTACTACTTGCAGCAGTGATCTCATTGGTTGTTTGGCTTTATGTATCACCTATATACTAATAATTTACAGATTTATATCTTTGCCCAGGACCTCTCCTGTAATCTCAGGTCTCATATTTCTAACCACTTTTTGGAACTTTTACTCAGAATTGAACATACCCCTAATCAAATTCTCAACTCTTTGGGGTAATCCCTCCCTCTTCAATGCTGGAACTCAGTAAATGATTCTTCTTCCATTTACTTAGGCCATATTAATGGGAGTCACCTTTAACTCACTCTTCTGTCACATCCATTAGCAAATCCTATCTACTCTACCTGTGAAATATTTCTGGATTCTAATGACTTCTCACCACTTCTACAGTTTACCACACTGGTCCGCGTCACCATACTCTCTAAAACTGGATGATTTCAAAATCCCCTAAAGTATCTTTCTGCATCCGTTTTTACTGTCTTGCCCAGGGCTCTCCTCACAACAGCCAACGTTCCTTTTAAAACACAAGTCATGACCTCTTCTACTCAAAAACTCTGAACATCTTTTGATTTCAGTGTAAAAATTCAAAGTCCTGGTGGTGGGCTTTAAGACTACACCATCTGACTCCCTGCCATCTCCCTGAATTCATGTCTTTCCTCTGGCCTGAACACCCACTCCACTCTACCACGGCCACACTAGCCTCCTTGCTTCTCAGAAGTGCCAAGCACACTCGTTGCTACCTCAGCCTGGAATGTTCTTCCCACAGATGACTACATAAATAACTCTTTTCCTCTCTATGTTCAGTTCTGTGTCACCACTACACGAACGAGGTAGCACTTTCTACTTTCTGGCGGCCTTTTTTTTCCATTTGTAATTTAGAGGTACTAAATCATCCTGTGGGCTCCATATTTGTGCTCCTTGTTTTACGTCGATTAGAATACCCTCGAGGTTCCAGTTTAAGATGGCAACATAGGAAGATCCTGAATTTACCTCCTCCCATGGGCATATGGAATCTACAGCTATAAATGGGACAATTTTCTCTTTAAAAAACTGGCAGGGGCGCCTGGGTGGCACAGCGGTTAAGTGTCTGCCTTCGGCTCAGGGCGTGATCCCAGCGTTCTAGGATCGAGCCCCACATCAGGCTTCTCCGCTGGGAGCCGCCTTCTTCCTCTCCCACTCCCCCTGCTTGTGTTCCCTCTCTCGCTGGCTGTCTCTCACTCTGTCAAATAAATAAATAAATAAAATCTTTAAAAAAAAAAAAAAACTGGCAAAGCAACCCCTTCACGTTGGGCAAACAAGATGGAAACCACAATGAAGCTAGGAGGAAAGTTCGAGAGACAATCTCGTAGTAAACCCCACCCCCCAGCACAGAGACCCACCATCAGGAGGCAACGGAGCAAAGGGTTTGTTCCTCGCATTAGGCACGCCACGTTTTAAGACCAGCGATGAGCCCACAGAACACCTGACTTTGAAGACCAGCTGTGCTTGTGCCCCTGAGAGCTGCGGGACTGAGGTGACCTGAGAAAAACACGTAAAGTGCTCACTTGCAAACTCACCTGTCCCAGGGTCCGGTGCAGAACAGCCCTTTGAAAAGCGCCCAAATTTTACGTGGAGGAGACCCATTTGCTAATTTCGAAGCATTGGTCTGAGAGGCTGGGCCTGCTGCGATACGCTCCGCGGTTGGAGGCTGGGGGGCGCCATCTTGTTAAAACCTCTCCCCCTGCCTTTTTAAAGCCAGCGGGCACCGTCTCTCTTTTCTCCCTCCCTTGGTTCCTCCGTAGCTCGGTCCTTCTCTCCCTCCCTCCCTCCCTCCTTCCCTCCTCCTTCCCTCCCTCCCTCCCTTTTTTCCTCTTTCTTTTCTAATTTTTTTCTTTCTTTTTTTCTTTTTCCTTTTTTTTTTTCTTTCTCTTAAGCAGGTGCAATCTTTTCACCTCTCTCTGCCTTGCTCCAGCCTGTGGGCGCTGTCTTTGCACTCTCCAGAATGCGAGTATCTCCTAGAGGGGAGCTTCTACATATGTCTGGTGCCCTGATTTTTATGTCTGACGACCCAGTTTTTGCAGCTGCCACCCAGGGGACACCCCCTTGGTTTCCTGACTCTGGAGGCCAGGGATACTTGGGTTCCTAGGTCCCATAGGATGGTAACAATCAGAGACGATGCTTGGCAGGCTACCATACACAGTGCACTGCACAGATGATATTGAAACACGCCCACAGCTTTTCTGTGAAAGAGGCCTCCTTTGGAAATTTGGAGCTTTGGCCTTAGAAGTAGGCTTCAGGTTTGGCACACATCTAGAAGCTACAGAGATGCTCTCAGGGAGCATAGAGGAGGATGCCATTTTTGCACTCTCCCTCTATCTTGCTCCAGGTCATGGGTATCTCCTGAAAGAGAGCTTATACACTCATCGGGAGCCCTGATTTTTGCTACTACCTCTCAGGAAAGACCTCCTGATTACCTCATGGTGGTGACCAGCACGGCTTCAGTTGTGGTCCCAAAGGACTGGATATATTTGCATATTTTAAAAGCTGCTTCCTGAGGGTGCGGCTTCCATTCACCTTGAATCTAGAGGTTGACGGAGATCTTCCCTTGGCCAGTCAGTCACTGACTGGTCTTGGCACACCCTCAACTACTGGGAGCTATTAAAAATAGCTAGGCTGTTTGTCTCACAGAGATTTGAGAGCAACCAAGATCTAGGGAAAGGTGAAATGCTAAGGTCCAGCAACTACACAATACTGGGAGAGGTGGCTGTTTCATCTAATGCATAGAAACCAACTCTGAGCCAAGCAAAATGAGGCAGAGGAATATGTTCCAAGCAAAAGAACAAGATAAAACCTGAGAGAAAAAGAAAAAGAAACCTAATGAAATGCAGATTAGAATGCCCTAAAAGTGAAAGGTACTTTGCTTGGGGATGTTTGTTTTAAAATCAAGACTTGAGATCCCTCATTCAGCTTTGACGGTATTCCTTTGATGTTTGCTCTTTATTTTCCATTAAAATAATAAATTAAGCCACCTTCTATTCATATCCAAATTATTTATAGAGCATCAACTATGAGAATATCTTTATGACAAGATTTAGGGAATTAATAAATGAGTGAATACTGTAGGACTTCTTCATCTTACCATGTAGAAGAAATAGAAGATTTTCCAAATAACTGTAATAGCTGGCATAATGTGATGCATGTCTGAGAAGCAGGAGGGCTGCAGTGGTTTATTAGGGGGATTAAACACACCTGGTTTGGTGTATTAGGTCTTTTTGAAGGGAATAGCAAATGAGAAGTCACTCCAGGACTCAGTAGAATATCAGCAGGCAGAATTTAGGGAGGGCATTCCTGGTGAAGGGAAAAATGTTATCAAGGCCCAGAAGCTGTGTTAGTGTATTGGGGATACAGAAAACACTTCACTTCCATTTAATAATAGCCCTAGGAGGTTGGTGTGAAAGGAGATTCATTGGACCCATTATGTTCGATAGGCAAGATTTTTCAAATATTCTTTCTTCTCGTCATAACATCTTTGGACAAGTGCTTGTTCTCTCATTTAGGCTTTATTTCATTTTCTAAGTGGAATCACCTTAGAGAGTCTCACTGACATCAACATGCATTACTGAATACAATACTGTGAACTTTCGTCATAAAGACAAGTAATTTTCATTCTTTTCTTTTTAAGATTTTATTTATTTATTTGAGAGAGACAGAGATAATGAAAGAGAACATGAGCAGGAAAGAGGGGGAGAAGCAGACTCCCCACTGAGCAGGGAGCCTGATGCAGGGCTGGATCCTAAGACCCCGGGATCATGACCCGAGCCAAAGGCAGATGCTTAACCAACTGAGCCACCCAGAAGCCCCAAGACAAGTAATTTTCAAATCACCAGAGTCTTGGAGCACCTGGGTGGCTCAGTTAGTTGAGCATCTGACTCCTGATTTCAGCTCAGGTCCTGATTTCAGGGTTGTAAGATCGAGTTCCATCCTGGGCTCTGTGCTGAGCATGGAGCCTGCTTAAGATTCTCTCTCTCTCCCTCTGCCCCTTTCCCACCCCACCCTCCATCGCATGGACTTGCACTCGCTCTCTCTCTTTCTCTCTCTCTCATAAATAATAAATAAGTTCAAATCACCAGTCTTAATAACCTTAAGAGAATAACATTGTATGCCAAAATAAAATCCTTTTTTTATGAATTTTAAACATGTAATTTAAAAAACTACTCTAGAAACAATTTTATGAGAAGATATGCCAAAAGTCAATAGGCAACTGTATGTTCTTATATTCTAAACAGTAATGGCTGGTTTAATACTAAAGTGTAAATATACTTTACTAACATAATTAACCCAGTTTTCCTGTGGTGGGTGTTGTCCAGGTATGTACTTCACCTTCCTTTTACCTTCAACCTTCCTGTGTTTTAAAGTTTTAGGTGTACTTCTTTTGAACAGAATGTTACTAGCTGTTGAAGTTATCTCATATCCAATCCAGCAGTAGTTATTTTTTCAGTCCATTTACGTGTAATATTATGTGACTGTGTATGGATTTACTTCTATCATTTTATTATATGCAATATTTCTCCTTTGCTATGTTTTTTAAAATCCTTTTCTTCTTTTTTATCTTGTTGAATTGATTGTATGTTACCACATTGCAATTGTCCCTTCTACTGGTTTAGAACAAGGGCCAGCAAAGGACAAACTGTGGGCCAAACCTCACCCACCACGTTTTTTTAAGTAAAATCTTATTGGAATACAGCTGCGCATATTAGCGTGCATAACATCTATAGCCATTTTCTTGCTCTCGCAGCAGAGTTGAGTAGTTGGAACAGAAAAAAATATATATCTTTTATAGAAAAATGCTGTCAGTCCTGATTTAAAATATACACAGTACATTGTGTTCTGAAGTTAATGAGTTTAATCATTGTTAAGTAAAATGCAAAGCCTATTATTTCCAACCATCCACCTTCCATTATATGTTCTATAGCTGTACTATAGTTTATTCAACCTAATTTGATACTGTTAATTCTCTTGATTTTTAAAACCACAATTATGAGACATTATTATTTATTTTAGTCTAGCCCTGTGTCTCTCATCTTCTTGCTTATCATTATTGTACATATTTCCTTTTGAGGTTGTCTTTCTTCCTGAGGTAAAACCTTTAGTAATGCCTTTGTTGTTGATGATAAATTCTCTCAGTTTTACTTGCCTAAGAATGTTTTTATTTTGCCCTAATGTTTAAAATAGTTTTTGTTAGGTATGCAATTCCATATGACAGTTATTTTTCCTTAGCAGTCTGATTAGCCATTACCTGTTGACTGACTTCCCAGTTGAGGAACCAGCTCTGATAAAGAGGTCAGCTCTTAGCCCCAAAGTTGTCTCCAGTTTTCTGGAATACTGATTAAATGCAAGTTAGAACTCCCTTTGATCCTCATATACTTTAAGTTGTCTAAAATTTCCCATTGTATTATATTTGTCTTTCCCCCATAGTCCTATTGGTTCACTTAAAATATTTTATATTCGTGTTTTTATTCTCTCTTCTTTAAAACATATAAAAATACACTTATTTATAAGTGTGTATATGTATGTGGGTGTATGTGAATTATTGAAGAAAGTATAAACATACATAATTTAAGACATCTTATTGGCCTTGTGGCTCAAGGTAGAAAATTACTTCCCTAGTTTGAGCTTATTCTATAGGTATCTGCAAGAAAATAAACACAGTCCAGCTTTTTAAGTAGGTTCTATTATATTTCATCGCATAGTAGTAGACAACAATGACCCGGGGAAAAAATATTGCTCACCTCACTAACCCCTCAGCTTAGGTTCTGTTTCCAAACTGCTGGGTCCAGGGGCTATTTATGCAGTATTTTGTCTCTCATCCTTCTATATATAACCTCCAGAATTTGAAGTCATAGCGCATCTACCCATTCTCTCTCCATCGTGTAGATACGTTGACATTTGAGGAATGATGGGAGACTAGCTGCATCTGCAAAGTTGAAACTGAGATGCAAAGGTTAAGATGGATGTTTTAAAATTTCTGAAATTTCTTTGTTATTTTTAAAGGCTATATCTGTTCCAGGTTCTTCTGTCTTTGAAAGGTCCATGTTTCAAACAGGCTTTAACAAATATTACAACAGACGCTGAGGTAATTTTGCAGAACTTTTGCTCTTTTTAAATTGCTAACTTGGATATAGTGTCACTTTTCCACCTAAATAAGAATAAATACTGGCATTGTTACTTTTCCTACTTACTCCTCAATTACGATCTTAACCAAACTTGATAAAATACAGATGTATATATGTATACTTAGCAATGTATATGTTTTATCATCAAAGGCATCTTCACTTCTAACTTTAAGAAGTTCCAGGCTGAAAAAATTAAATACAAATACAAATAAAATAAAATGCAAAAGAGAAAACCTAGAACTGCAGGTAATCTGGAATGGAAATTGGATGATAGATTGAGCACTTGACTGAGTAGTTATGAGACAGTGACTTGTGTTTGGGAAAGAGGATTTCTTCTGCCTTGAACGGAACTGCATCAAAAACATTACTCATTGTAAATTTCTTGGGAGATGATATTTGCCAGACTCTATAGTAGCCAGTAGGCTCTGGCTCAGAGTCGATGATGGTGATATAGGGATTATAAAATAACAGTTCTTGAGGAAAAAGTAATTTTGGATTTTCTTTCTTGTGTTTTTCTTATTTCTTTAGTTCACTGTAGACGATTTATTTTTGCCTTAGTTTTAAAGAACTTGAATATTTGTGCTATATGCCCTTCTACTTTCAGAAAGAATTAGGGCCACTTTACAAAGCAAAATCCATATAAAGGAGGAAATTTAAAAACAAACACACACACAAAAAAGCCAATACCTAACCAGCTAAAAAGCCCTGAGTTGTTTGGATCCTATTAAAATAGGCTAAATTATTCTGGTTTCTGATAGTAGCTTAAGTATTACCAAGGTAATACTACAAATTTACTATAATAGCTATTTGAGAATAATTTAACTGAGCATATGTGCATTTATGTATATACATTCATATATCTAATCTGAAAAATTATGAAAATAGTGATGCCAATTATCTCCTCTCGTGAAAAAGAACAAGTGAGGTATTTTTCCATCCCTATCATTTTTGCTATTTTAAAAATGTCTTTGTTGTTTGAGCAGATTAAGAAGATACTTAATTCATGGATTCTTGCTTTGTCCATTTAACAGTGAATTATTTATTAAAAATACAAAAACTAGTTTTGGCAATTAAAAACAACATAAGGAATCATGTACTCCACCATTTTACATCTGATGTTCTTAGAGTCTCAGCTCATGACATACTTACTTTTTTTTATCCCTCTTAAATAAAGAACCACATCAGTAGAAACTAGCATCACCAGTTTAATATATTTTAAAATACAGAAATATATTTAAACAGCACATTTAAAGAATAATAGAATAGACTTCCGTTTCTTATTCTTACAATGGTACACTATTTAAAAATATATTACTTAACGCATCCCCCAATAGAGTTATTATCAATTTTTACTTAAGATAAACTGTATTTTAAAACAACATTGTAATATACCTGAATTACAAACGAACCCATAGTATTTTGGAAGCTATTTCTGATAGAAGTTTTATTTGAAAGGTCCCAAAAGGCAATTAATAAATGGTGCTTTTTGAATATTTTAGATGAGCTGTAAATGAGCTTAACCACGGAGTCACCATAAATAGCAAGTAATCCATCTAAATGTCATTCTTCCAAAAGTTGGTGTGTGTTAAAGAAAAGCCTTAGAAGGCAAAGAAAGAAAATAAATTAATTTCAAGGGGAAGAATACACATGCACATACACACAACAGAACCTTCCCATTTGGAATTATTTGTGCTTGGAGGAAGGTTTACAAAATCCCCTTACAAAATAAGGTTTTCATTGAGCTCATTCTCAAAGATATGAAAAATGGATTTCAGCTGTTCTTTCGAAATGGCAATTCTGTCAAAGCCATTCTGGGATTTTTGGTAATATCCTTCAGTTTAGTTTTAGTGCTTTTACCCTAAATAAAATCCCTTGCATCACATCAATCAGCAAACTCAGTTATAAAGGAGAGCTAAGGAAAATGGCTCTGTCGGCATCTTTGCTCCAGTATGTTTTATGTATGCAGTGACTCTTGTCTGTGGGGAAGGAAGTGGAGCACATGTAACTGTTTCTTTATTTTGGACTGTTTTTAAATCTGAAAAAAATCTGCAGCAGTAGTGTTCTAGATAATAGGCAGACATGATTTATTTGAGGTAAGAAGGTTGTACTACAATTTTTTAGTGTTAACTTGGAAAGTTATGGACACAGGCTCAAGCCTGTCTCCACAGAATTCCTGAAGCTTTGAGCGCTTTGCAAAATCTACAATCCACACGCCAAGAAGGAGTATGCTCCTCCAGTTACACCAATTCTGTTAAAGCAAACAGTTACAACAATTATGTGCAATTTTTCAGCTTCTATGTTCTGTCTACCGCTTATTTATTCAAATCCAGTTCAACATTTCACTTTATCTAATGATGCAGAAACTCTGAAAGTAAAATTGTGTTTGTCCAAGCATTTTTGTTTGGGTTGTTTTTGATTTTAGTTTTATTTCTAAATAAATATCCTATCCATTTTCACTGGCACAGCACAACCAAAGGCATTCAATTTCCTTTAGCAATGGTTAACATGCAAAGGAGTTTGTTCTAATTTCAGAAAATTATATAAAAACAGTATTAGAAAAAAAAAATGTTGAAATGGAATTGAATTGGACTTAGCATATCCCATTGAAAGTTACACTGGGCTATCTATTGTGTAATAGACCTATAAAATAGGTTTTATTGATAAGGCATCCACAAAGGAGAATATATACCTTTAAATAAATAAAAGTGACTATATACACAATATCGTACAAAGGTACAGAGATGAAATGAGCCGGACTAATTTCATGAAATTCCCTTCTTGTCCGAAAGCATACTTTTTATTATAGTCATAAACCTTAATACAGATCTTTTTCTTATTACCATTATTATTTAAAATTAGTGGCAGCCGCATGAGCGCACTACCATATTTCTGTATTTTTTCAAAATGACATTGGAGCTGTCATCAAAGTATAGCACAGAAATGGCATTTAATTTGGTTGGAGCACAACAAGGCTTTGGTACATGGTCAGGAAACATCAGATGAACCTGGAAAAGAAAAACATGTTTTGCTTTTTTAAAAAAACAAGATAGACATTTTGTCTACACCTTTCAAATAATATTCTCGTTTTGCCACACAATCGGGCACACCCTTAAGGATCACTCTTCTATTCACATTCAATGGCTGGAGTGGGGGTTGGGGACTGGTAGTGAAGGATGTATTTTTAAGCATTAACACCTAGAGCAACTCACCAGTTCTAATTATGTGTTGGGGCCTTGAAAAATATTCTACCAAGTAAGGAAAACTCCTTCCATGTAATATTCAGTGGAAATTTTCCTGGGGGAAAGAACACGGCAACTAGCACTGAGTTGCTTTTGGTTAGAACGACTACTTCTATCTACTTCATGAGAAATACGGAAGTTATAAATGCAAATCAATGAAGGGACCCAATTAGACTGCAGAAAGATTTGAATCTAAGAATTCTTTTTCAAAGGACAATTAAACAACAAATCATAAAAGTTATGCCAACTCTTCATTTTCCACAGTAGAGGAAGCATAAAAATCACAGCAAAGTGAACTTCAGGTATAATCCAAAACTTGTTTTAAAGTAATGATTTCAACTCTTCTCTACAGAACTTTTTACCAGACTGGCTGGAGTTGAATACCCTTTTACTTTCCTTCTCTCCTAGACAAGTGCCAAAAAGCACGTTCAGCTAAATCAGAAACAAGGAGCCTAGATATTTTACAAATTGAATATCGCTCTTCTCCAAAAGCCTCCAAAGGTGGCTGTAAACCGAAAGTGAAATACTTAAGCAAAGGGTTTATCCTCATTTTGATAAGACTGGCAGTCTGCCTATGATTTGCAGTCATTGAGCAAGGAGCCAGAACATGGTTCCCCCTTTCCCACCCACCTACTTTGGCCCTTCCCCCAAAGGAGTTTATGGGAAGTCCCACTGATGAGTCCTAAAGGATCCACAAAAAGCAAATACAGCCTCTAAGACTTTTGGCTGAGCAATGTCCTGGCTGAAATGATATAGGAGCCCTGCATGTGGACAGAAACAGCAGGAAAAATGAGGTGATCTGACATGAACTTGAAATTTCCTAAGACCTCACAAAACTGAAAGTTGGATAGTTTCTACAAATTTCAGATGCAGCTTGTGTCCCTCATCAGCTTGATCTTCCATAACCCACACATACATGATTGATAAGCCCTTGTTTCAATGGCCTTGGCAGCTTCGTAAAGCAATCATTCTGGAAAAAAAAATTGATTGTTCTTGAATGGTTTCTCAAACATATTAGTCACAAATATGCTTTCCTTTAGCAACAAACATGCCTGTCTTCTTGTTTCATGTCCTTCACCGAACAAACGTACAGAGTGCACAATGCCAGGAAAAAAAAAAATCAAACTTCCCATGTATGCTGCAAGTTTTGCAATGACTTATGTCCCATATCCCAGGACAGTGAGGCAGAGCGGGGTCTTGTTCCAAGTCCATGTCAGATTTTTTTAAAATGTTTGTTTTTTGACACTGCCTTCTAGACTACAGCCCTAAAAGCTGACAGTACATAGTTATATATTCATAAGAAAAAAGAAAAAGAAAAACGAGAGAGTATTTTGACAGAGTTTTTTCAATAATTAAGCATTGCTTAGCCTGAGGCAGCCTTTGATATATTAGATACATATTTAATGAAACAGAACTCTGCTGAGTCATTGAGATGACAGTATAAAGAGGCAGAGAATTTTCTGAGACGTTATCATTCCTCTATAAGCTAATAGTTGCTGTTGCTTTGAGCCTACAGAAAGACAGTGATCATGGCTATTCTTCCAAGGCTTGAAACAGCAGCATTTCTCTCTGTGTGACTGGCTATTGGGTCATCATGAATTCTCATAGGAAAAGATAGAAGGCTAGCGTTCACAGAGATTCTTTTTACCGGAGGAAGTTGGAATACAACACACCCATCCTTGAAGAGCTCCCCATACCCCAGAAATGATATCCAGTATCAAGAAGTACTTCTATTTATAGATATAGCAAAGATGAAATCATAACATATCTTAAAATTTCCCCAGGAATTTACTCTGTACTTTGCATATGGCACAGAAGTAGGCAATCTCATTGGTCAAGAATAAAAAGAAGAACATTTATAAATGACCGCCTTCCAAAATACGTATTTATTTTATCTCTCTGGTTCTCTTTACTTCAAGGTTATTTCCAAAGTTTTTGACAATACCCATGCTCTAGTTGCCATAGACGTGCGTCTTTGGTGTCTAACTCTTCTCCAGTACCTATGATGTCCAGACCAGAAAACATCAAGTCATTCAAGGATTTAATATAATTTATATAAACCATTCCTTATTCAAAAGAAAACCGGGATAGTCTTTCCATCAGCTTTAAATTTTAAATTAATTCTGAAAAAAAAAACCTAAACCTCAAGAGTCAACTCGCAAATTCTAATAGTTCCGTTTTTTTGTTGATCATACTCACCACAAAGACAGATTATTTTTTCCTTATGGCTACTGCTCTCTTACTGTCATCCACTAAAGAGTCACTTCTGTCACTAAGTCTTGAATCTAAAGCAATTTGTCCTCTTCCTTCTATCTTGATGATACATAGTTAAAATGTTCTTATTAACCCAAACATTAATTCAGAATTTTATCACATAGTCTCTCGTACCTTCTAGGAGCCTCGCACTTAGTCTTCCAGAGATTGTCCCTCTGCCAAATCAGTAAGTCACACACCATAAGGCAGGTATGCCAGACTCTCAAGAGGTTTCGTGAGCTCATTAGATACAGTACAACCATTTAGAGACCACAAAATCAACATTTCATTATTGTTTTCACAAAAATAAGCCCAGGTTACTAGAGATTAAATCACTGCTAAATTCCTGAGTGAGGAAGGAAAAAAAATGAAGCTGATATTCCACCTTAAAGATTATTAAAAAAAATCAGGATCATGAAATAGAAATGAATCTTCTACTTATATTCTACTTAAAGCAGTCTCATAATACCAAAGTATGTTGTGGCACATTCTTAAATAATTAGAGTAAAAGCCCTCAGATGAAGTTCAGTAAGGCTATTATTCAATGTTTTTGCAATGATTACTAATGAATTGCTAGGTTAGAAGCAGCCCCTGGGAACCTGTGTGGTTCGTCATATTACATAGTGAAGAAATCAGTGCAGAGTGACCACTTCATGTGGTTACTCCAATTTTCCTAGCTGAATCCTTCCCCATTCTGGAATCAGGACCTCTGAAATTCCTGACTATACCCACAATTGTTACTTTGGCTCTAAAAAAGTACCAAGGAAGTTTTAAAGAAAAAATAATGCACTTATAGCTATACACGGGTGCTTTCCTTTAAAATAACGTTTATACGATCCTTGCATCATAAACCATTTTCAATTCTACAAAAACAAAGCATACCAGAGTCTGAACTATGGCATGGTTGGTGGCATTCATGTGGGCATTGAGTGGAAAGGAACATTCCCCATCACAATAAAATGCAGCATATCCTTCTGGTGCTATAATCCAATCCTAGAATGCACACACACAAAAAGAAAATGAAAAAAAGAGGAAGAAAAAGAATAAAAGAAATCATCAAAATAAAAATAAAGTAATTCTTAAATAATACCCATATTTAGTCTGGCTAGGTTTCTCTTCTTCATCCAACAATTACTCTAACAAGACAACCACCCTCAAGTCCTTAATTTATTTTTAAGTTGAAGTTTACAACACGAGTATAAATATTTTCACAAGAAATTGCCCTCTGTAATTTCTCCCAAGAGGTTGCTATGTAGGATATTCATAGTATGTATTAATTCATGTATTCATGAATAAAACCATAATCATTAAATAGCATTGTAAATATTGTTTAAACAGGAAATGATGAACTCTGGAAAGTTCAAGTGAACCAGAAAGGAAAAGAAGAATAAACTTAATTGAGATAATTCCCATTACTTCTTAATAACTCATTCCTGGTTTTAGAAGCCTGACAACCCCCGAAAGCTTTAATATTTGTTCCTTTTGCTGTTTTTCTTTCCATTCACGTGTTAACTTTATAGTCGCTTTAGAAGAAACGAATTGAAGCAAATTCTTGAGAACTACACATTGAAATTTTGGGGGAAGCTCAAAAATTGGCATATGGAATGGTTGTCCTGATTTTTTTTTCCCCAAGAAGTAAAACTTGGTCCAAGTGTAAATTTATTGATTGAATCGTGTTGAAGGTTCAGCATAAAATTTTTAAATGCTTACATTTTAATATTACTTTTCAATGAGATAGCCCAAATTCAATTCTGCGAATCCATTGTAATGGGATAATGTAATCTAAAGACTTCAATTTAAACTACCAATACACAGAGACATTAAAAACTATTTTGGTTAAATCTTCCTCCTCACCCTGTTTGGGAAGCATATGGAAAAGACAGTAATAAAGCTTTTAGGTTCGAGGAAAAAAAATTTTTTTTCTGTAGCTCTACTTTATGACAGACATTATAGTCAAGGATTCTATCTCCTAGCCCTAGAGTTTGAGACCTTGGGGACAAATCATGTTGCTCAAGTTAATCTGAAAAATTGGTGTTAAAATTAGAACTTTGGGATATATTTTTTTAAGATTTTATTTATTTATTCGACAGAGATAGACAGCCAGCGAGAGAGGGAACACAAGCAGGGGGAGTGGGAGAGGAAGAAGCAGGCTCATAGCAGAGGAGCCTGACGTGGGGCTCGATCCCACAACACCGGGATCACGCCCTGAGCCGAAGGCAGACGCTTAACCGCTGTGCCACCCAGGTGCCCCAAAACTTTGGGATATTTAAACAACATCCCTTTTCCCACTTTCTAAATATCGTAAGGTTATGTTTCTTCTTCAGCATAGTTGTTTTTTACTGTAAACCCTAATAATGATGTTTCAAAGGTAGAAGGATAGTGGGGAAATAAAAATTATGTGGATAACCCATATACTGAACAGTCATATCAAAAATAATTGGTTAGTGTATTGGAAAAATAACAAAGATTATGAGCAACTCTGGATTTATGATAAAACAGAAAAGAAGCACCTAAGTTGACTGACCATTCTTACCTGCCATCCCAGATCCCGGAAACTCACATAGAGTTCATGCTTCTTACAGGCTTGTTTTTGTTCACTTGTATTATAATCTGAAGATAAAAATCAGATTTTAAACAAATGGCAGCTTATCAGGTATCCTAGTATTTCTTTTGTGAGATCATTGATAGAATTAAAAAGAGGCTGTATTTGATGTTATAAAATATGAGTTTGAATCTTAAAGCTAGAGCCACTTAACTAACCATGTGAACTGTAAGCAAATCACTTGCCCTGAGTTTCTCCTTCTGTAAAATGGAGTCAATTCCATTTACCTTGTGAGGTTCTAACAAGAATTTGGTTAGACTCCCTGTTTCATGGTGCACAATCTGATGCTTGCCATTCATTGAGTACTAGCTGCTCAATGAATGCTCATTTACTAATTCACACTATAGTGTGAATACTTAATATACTAATATATTAATACTTAATATATTAATATACTTGGTATATTAATATACTTAATATATTAATATGTGTTAAAATTCATAAAATATTTTTTAACATCTTCCATGAGGCAGACATTGGGAAAGTACCAACTGGGATCTTACAGAGTTGATTATTTTAATAAAAATATTAAACTCAGAATACTCAAAGCTGAACTTTGATTTTTTCCCCCAAAACCTGTCCAACATGTAGACACTTCCATTTTTGACTGATGGCAGCTTTCCCAGCAAAGACAGAGAGAGAGAGAGAGAGAGAGTCAAAATACTCTGTTTTTTTCCTCTTACTCTCATATCCAATCTGTCAAGAAATCCTACACATTCTACCTTCAAATAGGTCCAAATCCACCTACTCTTGCCACCTCCATGACTAGTCAAGGTCAAAGCCACCATGATCTTTCATCTGAATCACTGCAGTAGTCTCATTGCCCATTCCCCTTGTTTCTGCCCTTGCTCATCTACAACAAAGCAATCAAGTAGATCTTCTAACAAGTAGTCCAAATTATAGCACTCCGCAGCAAGAAGTCCCACTGGCTTTCCCTGTACCACTAAGAGTAAAATATCCTCTGTGGTTTACAAGGCCCAATCTGATTTGACCCCATTACCTCTTTGACTCATTTCCTACTACTCTTCCTCTCCTTCACTCCATTCTGGCCATTACACCTCCTTGCTGTTTTCCACCCAGGTAGCTTCCTCCCTCCTTAGGGCTTTCACCCTCACTCTTCCCTCTCCCTTGGTCATATACATAGCTAATGCCTATAGCTTCTTCAATTTTTCACTTAAGCATCATCTTGTCAATGAAGCCTTCACTGACTATCCCATTTAAGATTGCAGCTCCCACTGTGGTATTCCTGATCTCCCTCACCTTGCTTTTATTTTTTTTCCCATTTCACTTTCTTTTTAATATGCTATGCCTTTTACTCATTTATGTGCATAGCTTCTTGTCTGTTTCCTCCCCATAAAGGGTCAGCACTACAAGGTCAACAGTCTTGTTTGGTTCTGTTTGATTTACTGATGTATCCCAAGTTTCAGAAACAGTCTCTGACACACAGTAGGTACTCAATAAGTACTTGAGGAATTAATAAATGAATTCCTCAATGTGCTCCACAAATGACTTGAAGGAAAGGAAATACATTATTTCCTTTAAATATTTTAGAATATAATCTGAAAAACCCATAACCTTTTATAATTGTTTAAAAGAATTAAGGATGGGGTGCCTGGGTGGGACAGTGGTTAAGTGCCCAACTCTTGTTTCAGCTCAGGTGGTGATCTCAGGGTCATGAAATCGAGGCCTGCATCAGGTTCTGTGCTGAGTGTGCAGCCTGCTTACAATTCTCTCTCTCCCTTTCCCTCTGCCCCTCCTCCACCCACTCATGCTCTTGCTCGCTCTAAAAATAATAATAATAATAAGGATTAATGGAGAGCCTCAATATTGCATCTGGACTAAAATAATAACAAAGAGACACAGAGCTTTATAGAAAATCTCTACTATCTTCTTTGGCATTTGTTCACACTTTATGCAAATAACATTCTAGAAGCTAACCCATTTTTATTATTTCCAATGTGAAATACGAAAGAGGAAAAAATACAGGGTAAGGGAGCCAGCAAAGTAACTTATTTTCAAAGAAGACAGCTAAATTTTTCTTCTAGGTATAACTGCTATGTTCACTCTGACAATCATCTCTATCAAATCAATGTAGTAGTTTACTAGGCAGAGTAGTGTGTCCTAAGATGTCACCTTCCAGTTTAATTATCCTCAACCTCTAATGAAAATGTAGGCTCATCAAAAATCCATGAAGCCCATCTTAGCGGGTCTTGTCTTCCACCCTTCACAGTTACTTCAAGTAATTCTTTAATTTCTGCCTAAAAAACAAAATAATGATTAAATATTGAACTCACACTTTTTCACTTCTAGGTCAGAGTTTTTCCTGCTGTGCAACTAGCTTCATTAAAACAAATTAAATATGTAGATAATGACAGAAAATGGAGAAAAGAGAATTTATTTGGAATGCGGCACTCTTATTCTTTGGGTAAACTTTTTCCCTGACCAGAATAGCACAAAGAGTTAATTTTGTCCAGGCAATGAATAAGCATACTGTAACACTAACTACAATAGCATGAAATGGATAAGTTCCCTGTATCATTTTTAGGGAAAAGAAATAATTAATCGTCCCTTGCAATGACTCAACTTTGCCACTAGAGCATGAAAGGAGTTACAGACTACGTAAGTGGATGGATATGGCTATATTCCCATAAAACTTTACTTCTGGATGCTAAAATTTGAGTTTCATATGATTCCTATGGGAAACAAAATGTTATCCTTCCTCTGAGCCTTTTTCAAACATGTAAAAATCTAAAGACCATTTTTAGCAACTGGGTCATACAAGAACAGCCCACAGGGCCTTGCTTCACGAGCCCCTGCATTAGACAATAATGAGAATATTTATTCATTCATCCTTGTCTTAATTAAAAACACTGAATATGAATAAAGACATTGTAGCCAATAACACATACAAGTATATATGAAAAGCCATAAACTACGTATATGGTTATATGAGTTCCATGTTTATAAAAAAAAAAAAAAAAGAAAGTAAAACTTAAAAGTCAAAATAGATCTGTTCCATCTATGCAGCTTTTCATACAGGCTAAGTGATGTATATAATGTAACATCACATAAAGGTAACGAGCAATGAAATTTATAACAGAATCTGATTCCAAGAGTCTGATTTCATAGAGCGTTAGGACCATATGCTTATTCTGTCAGAAATAAAAATTAATGGATGAGTGAAGTAAATGTTGTACCCAAACCAGCAGTCTGCAGTTAGGTTTACTATAAGTGGTTGGCAGAATAAACTAAAGGAGGAAGGGCAAGGAAATTAAATTTATATCTCTAAAAAATAGTGATTGATAGCCCCTCGAAAATTAAAATGAAATGGACATAATGCTTCCTACCATAGATTAACTTGCCTACAAATGAAGAATTCTAACAGAAATTACTAAAATGTTCTGGTGCATGCTGTTATTCCTCAACTAAAATGCAGATGTTCCAAATGCAGCATTTCTTTGTTTTGTCTTTTAATGGTAACACTACTGGGAAACCAGGGCCAAAATTTTGATAGTATCGCTAAATGCTTTATGCAAACTTCTCTATGATCAATTCCTGCAAACAGTGCAAATTTAATCTTTTTCTTAAACTTGTTTAAGAAGTTATTTTGTCTTAGAAAATAAATTGTAAAAAAAAAAAATACATAGAGGTTAAAAGTGATTAAAAAAAAAAAAACCAAAAACCCTGAACTCTACATAGGAGTTCAAAGGTCTGTCCACCAGTCTCTGAAAAACAAACAAACAAACAAACAAATAAATGGACATGGGTTAGCTTAGCAATGAAGTGGGGAAAAAAAAATTTAAATCCAGACAACTCCATATACCAGTATGGGTTTCATTTTTTACTTTTAAATCTAGTATTGGCTTCTTTAAGGGATGAAAATGTAGATACATCTAGAAAAGAAAACAAAACAAAACAAAAAATCCAAAATAGAATCTAACATTTAGCCATGTCAAAAGCTTAAACAAGCCAACTATAATGAGAGACTGTGTTTCAAAACAAAAGAAGTGCTAGCATTCTCATGCTCAGTTCCCAGCAGAAAAAGGAGACGAAGGAAGTCAGCACCTAAGCATTGGAATTTTCGCTAATTTATAGAAAATGGAAATGACAAATGAATGAAGGTGTAAGAGGAAAAGAGGCAGGAATAATGCTACAATAGACCATTTAATAATGTAAATTTTGATATGACCTGGGAGGTAGAAAAATTCATGACAAACCCCAAACACATAACAATCCCTTCAAAGATGAGGGATTTAAAAATGCTACTACTATTCTATCTTAATCATCATCTTCCATGTCCAGTGAATTCCTTGATTGAATTTGTGCACAACCCACTCGGAATTACTGTTACTGATTTGCGTAGGAATAACTGTGTTTGTCTCTGTGTAGAAATGTCTGACACAGAATAGAAAACACAAAACAATGACTATCTGGTATGTTCGTTTAACTCTGCTAAGCAAAGGGTCTACGTGGATGACCCAGCTAATATCTTCACCTTCGAGCTCACTGACAAAAACTGTTTGCAAACCTGAGTTTCCAATGGCCCACCAGACATCTCTAAATAAAAGCTTCCTGGATGCTTCCTACTCACTACTTTTACTTTTGGCTTCACACTCTGAAGATGCTCATTACTTTGGCTAACAGGATCACCTGTCATCTAGTGGCCCAAGTAAGAACAGTTGGGAAGTTTCCTGACTTTCTTTCTTTCTCCCTCATGTCCTACATTAAACTGGTCCACATAGCCCACTGGCTGACCCATTTCTTGTCTAGATAACCGGTTGGAAGCCCTTTGCTCTCTTGGTTGCCTCATACGTCCTCAACACCCTCTCCTGGTATCTTTGTTCACCCCTGCTCTCCCTCCTCCATCTCGGACCATAAGTCTTGGTCTCTTTCATGGAATTGCTTTTTCTCCTTGCCTATACTTAGAGGACTAATACGTCCATGGGAGGCTCCATTCCTGACTTTTTTTCTTTTATTTTCTATGGCACTGTCAAGTCCTATGCTTCATTGAAGCTCATATCCATATCTTTTTCCTATACCTTCCACTTATTCTTGACATTCCCAGTCCAGAGTCCTCTCTCAACCTCCCTGCTCGTCCCATCCCACATGTTTTGGTTTCCATTTCCCCTTTTTCCAATTTATAATTTTCAGTGCTTGGAGTGTTGGATTAGATTCCTAATCACTATTTGGGCTTTCAGTTTCCTCCCTTGGCATCCCATCCTTCACTCTGATGCCAAATCTAACTTTTTAAAATGTATATCTGATTACGGCACTCCTTTTTCCAATTGCCTATGTGAAGACACCATAGTTCCTTACTATTGCATACTCTAGCCTTTATAATTTAGTTCCTGCATACTTTTCTAGTTTTCATACCTCATAAAAAGATTGTAGATAAATAAATGTACAGATACATAATATAGACACCAAAATTGTTGTTTTAGGAGGGATTTCCAAAATTTTTGTGTGATTCAGGGCACAAATAACAGCTTTTAGTGTTAATTATTATAGAAATCAAGTGGATCAGAAATATTCTCGCACGTGCAGCCTTATAAGATTTTCACTGCAGCCTTGATCTTGAGAGCCCCAATTTGGAAACAACCAAAATGTCTTTTAAGAGTGACAGGACCAAATAAACTCTGATACAAGCACAGTTGACTATATTGTAACCGTTAAAAAGAATGAGGTCACTCAATTTGAAAGATGACTGAGACATACTGTTTTTTGAAAAAATCCATAAAACCAACTCTATTACATTCTGGAAAAGTCAAAACTATGAGGACAATAAAAAGATCAGTGGTTGCTAAGGGGAGGGAGGGATGAATAGCCAGAGGAAGGAAGATTTTGAGGGCGGTGAAAGTACTCTGTATGATACCACAATGATGGATACATGTCATTATACATTTGTCCAAACCCACAGAATGTACAACACCAAAAGTGAACCCTAATGTAAACTATGAACTTTGGACAATTATAGACTCATCCTTGTGATTCATCCTTGGGAAGAAAGGTACCATTCTGATGAGTAATGTTGATAATGGGGGTGGGGGTTAAGCATTGTGGGGCAGGGATATATGGGAAATCTTTGTACCTTCCTCTCTATTTTGTTGTGAACCTAAAATTATTCTAAAAAATAGTCCTTAGAAATACATAAATCATTTATGTAATTAAGCACACATAATAAAAATATATTCTCCCAAAAGATGAATATATAGATGAAAAGATTTGCAAGTATAGGTACCATGTTGATAAAAGTGTATCAGAGTAACCTATCTCCAAAGGATTTAGGTGATCAAAAGAGAACTTTAGTTTTATTGATGATTTGATTATCTTTAAATAATGAACATATATATTAATTATATGATATAGAACATTCTAAAGAAATCATTGTAATCAATTGTTCTTTCTGATTTTGATTAACATCTGTTTGTCCAAGAGGCATGAGTTTACATTGTATATATTAGACAAAAGACACTGCCTATCAGAGTTGAGAATAAGTATAGAATGTTTCCATTTTAATGATTCTGAAAGACTTGGCCCAAGAAATCACCATGGTTTCAGGTAGAGCCACTGTGGATTGGATTCACTTTCAACAATCCCTAGTACCCAGGACACAATAAGCAATCTTTGCAAGCAGTTCTGCAGTGAAGCAGGACTTGCCATTTGTCTTATTAATTCTTCCAAATTCTTAATACTCTATTTACTTTTCAGCACTCATATAGTTCTTAGAAAAGCACCTTGCTCTCAGTAGTTCCCTAAGACCTTATCAACCTAGTACCGAAAGCCTTTTTAAGCTAACTAAAAAATTAGCTATTACCTCCATTTCCTTTCCTCCACACCCAAATTCAAATAAACATCCATTGTGCTTCCTCCTCGTGAAAGAGGCAATATCTCACACAGTGTGTTTGCTCAACCTCGTTGCCAAAAATCTGAAGAGGGACAAAGAGGGACAGTTTCTGCAGAAAATCTGGGGGCAGTGTTTCTGCATATATTCACCTGAAAGAGGAATTTAGTTTTTTTCTGTTCAGTGTACACATTAATTTATTTAACAAGTTCCTATTCTGTGTCAAGCATTGTTCTAGGCTTCTCCATAGGAGTATAGAAGAACAAAGGATCATTGAGAAGTTGGAAGGCAACAATCTTTGAAATAAGAAAGAAATTGGGTAAAGAAAGCAAGAATGACCAGGGTTTTAATTCTCCTGCACTAACCGAGATTTTCGACATTTGACACATGCTTTGCAGAAAAAAATGCAATCAGGCAAACATCTAATACAACTCTCTTCACCCCCATTGGCTTCTCTCTTAGCCGTGTAGTCTTCAAACAGTATTTTATTGTAAAGGCTTAGTACTATTACAGCATTTATTATTTATATTTGAATAATTTTAAAATTTCACTGGCATTTCAAGTTTCCTAAGTATCAAATTTTGTGTTTATATTAGCATTCCCTTTCCTTAAATCCCTGTCTGTTAGGCCAAATCCTATGAGACTTCTCCCCGTCTGCTTGATTACTACCTATTGAAAGGTTACGTCTCCTAGACACAAACCAGCTACTTTCTTTCTTATTACCAAAATATGAACATGCCCCAAAACTATCTACCACGTATTTCACAGAAATGCCTGCCAATGACAAACTTTTTAAAAAGAAAATATTGGTCTATATTAGAATAATTTTGTACTCTAAATGGTGTTAGGAAACTGGTGAAAAGTTACATGATTTCTGCTCCATGTGTTTTATTCATCTCTAGTTATAGAAGTACATTTGTTACTTGTGGTCAGAAAGAGAAGATAAATAGAGTTCACCAATAGGGAAAAGGACTTTGATGATTTCAGTCTCTGGAACGCCTCTGCCACAGTCCTTAGGAGCTCCAATAATAAGTTTGCGACTTACATTTTTCCCTTTGTAATTTCCTCAGAAATTATTCACTATTCTATTCACGGCTTAACAAACCTTTCCTTAATGCAGCCTGCTACATCAAATTAAAAACATTTCAACCAATTTCAGAACCATTCTACATGAAAAGAAAAATATACAACTTTGACAGGCTAGTATTTACAAGGAAGAAAAGGTCTTAGAAAGTTATTTTTCCCCATCTTTCATATTAAGCAATTATAATTTTTGCCAAACTAAATATCTTGTGAAGATCTTTATAAAATAGCTTTGTAACAAGGCACTAATATCACGTTTTACTTTCAAGTGAAAAATATGGTTAAACTTATTTGTTGGGGAAAATTATTGTATAACATTACTCTATAGCATGTAATTCAGTATAATGTAATTTCATATAGAAATCTTTCCCATTTCTGTTACTAAATACATCAAATAGACATCTATCTAACATGATTGTCCTGATGCCCATATTTTTGGAAGATTCCAACGAATTCCAGTTTAGCATTTTTGTTGAAAGTCCCAGGTGCCAAAAAAAAAAAAAGACTATTGTTTTTTATTTTATTTATAATAATTCTTACCTAACACTCATACACATTTGAGTAATAAAAAATTTCAGTAGGATTTGTCAGTTTCAAGTGACTGGGGGGGAAAAATGAAGATTTCAGGAATAATGGCAAATACTGTCTGAATGTGTCTTTTTGGAAGAGTACAGCATTCTAATTTGCTTGAATCCCATATGCAGGAATCGTGTCTGTTTTGTTCACCAGCTCATCCACTGGGCCTGGCAAGTACACTGCATATGGTGGCCATTAACATAGAACACATATTTTTCAAATGAACAAACATATTGTACTAAGTTGGGATGTTCTAGGATAAATTTTCCCCTTCAAACAGATTTATTTTTTATAGATAAAGAAAATTTCTTGGAATAAAATAGCCATCATTTTCATCTAAGAACAGCTTATGAAAATCTGTTTGCCTTCTGGACTAAACAAGACACTTATTGGTATAAATAAAATGATTAAATAACTTCAGATTTTGGCAGTTAGATTCATTCAGATCCACTGTACTTTTATCTCCTTTTCTATCAATTGATAGATCAAATTGCAAGCACGTTGGGATCATTTGTGCATCTGTAATATTTTGATACCGGATTTTATACATATGTGTATACATACATACACAAACATAAAGCAGGTTATCTAGATAACAGTCTTCCAAATAATTAATGGAAATGTAAATATTACCTCAATTTCCATATAATCTTTTTTTTTTAAGATTTTATTTATTTATTTGACAGAGATAGAGACAGCCTGTGAGAGAGGGAACACAAGCAGGGAGAGTGGGAGAGGAAGAAGCAGGCTCATAGCGGGGGAGACTGACGTGGGGCTCCATCCCAGAACGCCAGGATCACGCCCTGAGCCAAGGCAGACACGCTTAACGACTGAGCCACCCAGGCACCCCTCAATTTCCATATAATCTATGCTGCTTTTATTGTCAGAGAAAATGGAAACTGCATGATTCACAGGTATTGCCTTAAGTACTGAAGAAATCTTTTTATGTTGAATTTACCTGGTTGCCCATCCACGTTTGAGAGGCCCCAGGGAAGTCAACTCAGGAAGTTGTGTAGATGAGTTTTGGCTAGACTTTGTTGACGTAGCCATTTCATAATCTTATTACTGCCAGCTTGATTTTAATTTGAACCGAATCTTTCCACATACAAAGGCAAGTCGTACTTATTTTGAAATGTATTACCGAGTGATTCACTGATGAAACATTCTGAGGATGTTTGAAACATTGCCGGGTGATTTAATAGACCAAACAAAGGTATACGCAGAGGGTAAATTTATCGTGGCTACTGGATTTGCGATGTATGACCCCATAACTCTCTGGGCACAACTGTTGCTTTATCTTACCTCCAACACTGGACATTCTGGAGGAGTCCTGATGAGAGCCCGATTTATTGCGGTTTTGATTTTTCCGTTTGTTAGCTGCTCTCACAGATCGAAGAAGTACCTCACTTGCCTTGAAGAAGGCCACCATGAACGGTTGTTTTGACTGAGGCCCATGTCTTCCCACAAGACCGGCGGATTTTACATTGATACTGCGTCCTAAAACAGAAAGCACAAGCACTTGGTTTATGAGAAAGAGAAAGTTTACCTGACGTGAATGAATTCTGAGGGTGCTTTGAACAAGTAACATCACTTTTAAAAACATTATCAGAATGCTTTCCTTGCAGGCCAAAGATTTTTATAAACACTGAAAGTTTGCCGTTACAATTATCCATGCTTGGTTTTACATTTTGCATCATTCTTCACCACAGAACGCCCTCGGGCTGCCTTCACTAACTGATCCTTCTCAGACCTGGAAGTCAGCAATATTTTAAATGGAAAGGCTTGACTACCATCAGCCTGGAAATGTCCACATTAAATAACAATTTCAAAAATATTAGCTATGGGCGCTTCTGCATTAAATGCCCTATAATTTTCCTCTAAGTGATAAAAGCTGAATGGCTGCCTGGGTGTTTCTACTTTCTCCAGCTTTTTCAAGCCTTTCAAGTGTTAATTAGTGCTGATAGCCTTCCCCCTTCACCTCTGGCCTGTGCCCAGCAAACTTCACAAAGCTATGCTCTACTTAAAGCTCTTCACAGGTCATTCTAGAAGCCCCTGCTGGAGATGGAGTTTTGCTTTAAATTCCAGTTCTTTCTCAACGCAAACTATTTTGAAGTAACCATGGCACTTGTGGAGTTCCTCCCGCTCTGAGTTTGGACACACCTGGATGTTTACTGAAAGGATTTCCAAACTTGTTACCCAAGCCTGGAGACTCTAAGAAAGAAAAGTTCAGGTGAGTTTGGAGACACTCTTGTCTCTAAACCAGTCTGCATCCCAGACCCTTCGGAGCCTGTTGGTGTGGTTGTGTATCAGGGAATGATAGCAACCAGAGCTTGTATAGGAATGCGTTAGAGGTCAAGGTGTCCTAGAGACTAGAAGTAGATGTTGACAAAGACCCTCCCCACTGGGTAGTAATAATAATAGTTAAAGGTATTTGGAGCACTTGCTATGCACGTGCTAGTATTTTTCTAAGGGTTTTCCATGCAATATTTAATGTGATTCTACAAATACTCTAGGAGTTAGGTATTACTGTATCTCCCTTTCTACAATTCACTCTTGTTATGCTCTTGTAATTTTTTTAAAAAATCACTGAAAATTATAGAGACTATATATTTATTGTTATATATGTTATATATATATAATATATATAATCATTGGCTAATATCTAGTTTGATGAAAATCACCCAAGGAGGATGAACTATTTAACCTTAGCTTGTAAATTTAGTTGAGAATTACTAAAAACTCATGCAAAGTTTCTACTCTAGATACAGAAGTTACCAATCTTTTAAGAGTAATATATAATGTGGCTTGAAATATGTGCATGATTGACTCTGCCTTGCCCCCTGAGAGATGTGCATGTTTTCTTAAAATATTTATTCAGTAAAGACTGTGGAGTAACCTTAGTCCATTATAAGACCTGACCCACCTTAGAAGAAAGAAAAGGAAAACAAGTCCTTGAAACAGCATCAATGGCATTTTAGCAAATAAACTCTTGCTCTTAACAAAATTTATTTTGGCAGCATAAACACTTTTGTGTATACTTGTATTGTGCAGAGACCTTCTACCGTCAGAAAATGAGACTGTGTCATGTGAGGCTGTGCAGCTGTTGGGAGGGACACAGAGGTCCTTTAAATGTGGAGGTATTGGTTAAAAAAAGAAAAAAAAAAAAGTGTGTGCGCTAATCCAAGCAGCATCCATGGCCTTAACAATGGTTCTACAACGTATCGGGAAAATCCGTTCAGTTCCCACAATTATTGAAACGGTATCTGGCTCACAAAAGCCACTATGCTCAGTCCTACCGAAGAAAGAACTTACAAATAATCAAGGCAGTAAACCTTAAACAAATAAGCATATAGGTTTCTCTTTTAAATGCAAACTTACAGTGGCTCTCTGCCAGAGTCTATATTTCTTAGAAAAACTCTATCACTGGCATAAATGAAAGAGGCAGTTTGATTTGTGGTCAGAGCAGTTTCCATTCTACTTCCACTGTAACAAATGTATTAATTCAGCTCAGACTTCCTCCTTCTGGCAGCCCTTTTGCTGTAAAAAGAGAAATTAGAAGTTCCAGCCAAATACCATACCTTGAACTGACCCACTTCAATACATAAACACTTTTACAACATGTTTATTCAGGTGTAGCACTTGAAATTGGTTTAAGATGTTTCCAGTGACAGAGAGCTCAGCGAAAGAAAAAAAAAAAAAAGAACTGAGAAACTTGACTGTTATGGAATAGAATAACTGGCGATCTGTTCTTCAAAAAAAAAATTTTCTCTTAGAGTACAACATAAAATGTATTTGTTGAGCTTTTATTTTGATTTTTTAATGAAGTGTTAATTTAACAGGAGCTAAATTTTTACTTGTATACATCGATGACTACAGGAATCATTTTTAATATATGATCTCTCTAATACTAAAATAGGTTGCCACAAGATGCTCACAAATGGAATAGAGGTAAAATCGATTTTCCGTTCATTACAACACACACTGCCCCTTTTATGGTTAAATAAGCACTTAACACAAAATTCCAAGTTTTCTTGGGTTTGCAAGAGAGTCTCTTTTATTATCATTCTAAAGACTTTCTATATTATAATTTTTATCTGTGGACAAATAATTCTGCTCTAAAGATTTATGTTCTGAAAACTGTAAAGATGTGTGTATGTTACAAATATGGGTTTCTTGGGCTTTACAAAGGTGGATATTGTGTGTGAAGCAAAGTAGTCTTCAAACCAACGTGAACTCCCTTTAAAATAACTTTTGATATTATTAAGTTTCCTCTTGGTTTCCTTTTTACTTCAGCAACGAGGTGACTATTAAGATTCCATAAGTTAATGCTTGCTGGGTTACTCTTGGTCTTGAGCTCCACCAATAGAACCTTAACTATGTGACCTGTTCAGATACAATATACCTGAACTGACTATGTGGACCAAACCTTTTGAATGGCTGAGCAGTTGTTTTTGCTAAAAGTGTTAAAAGGAACCCAGACTATATAGCATGTATTGAAAATAGTGTGTCTTCTAGAAAATTGATTCGAATATGTTGAATTTTATTATTAAATGTACAGTATGCTTTAGATATTGCAAATGTATAAAAAAGCCTTACCTCAAACATTTTGATATAGGAAAATGATAGGTAGGTGTGTATCACCATGGTTTTATTTTTCAAAGGTGATTCTTATATTTGATTTCTAGTTAAAATCTATAGATATATAAGGATTAAGGATTGAATATATGGTGAAAATGGAAATGGGCTCGAGTAATGAAAAGAACATTAAATAGAAGGAGGATGAGCTTGAGTCCAGGCTTCACCCCCTTAGGATTGAGACATACCTAGGCATAGCTAGGACATTGCTACGTTTAATGCACAGAGTACAGAACAGCATCACGGGATGGGGCCCCTGGGTGGCTCAGTCCTTAAGCGTCTGCCTTTGGCTCAGGGCGTGATCCCAGGGATCGAGCCCCGCTGGGAACCTGCTTCTTCCTCTCCCACTCCCCCTGCTTGTGTTCCCTCTCTCACTGGCTGTCTCTCTCTCTCTGTCAAATAAATAAATAAAATCTAAAAAAAAAGAAAAGAAAAGAAAAGAAAAAGAAAAAGAAGAGCATCATGGGAAAGAACTCATCCTAAGAAAAAGGTGAACCCAGAAAGTATAAATGCAGAACAATGACCGAGGGTATATCGTGAAAAGAAACAATTTGAGCAGCAAATATATGGGTATATTATTTCTCAGTTTTATTAACTACAGAGTGAGTAAAGATGGGCTTAGGATGATACCGTTGAAGCAATGATTATTCTTTTCACACAAAAATCAAGAGGGAAATACCGGAGGCTGGGGCTCTAACCTGCTCAATTTTGCCATAAATGAAGCTGGAGATTCGAGATTCTCGGGACTTTCAGGCCTGCGCTCTGACCTTCATTCATGCCTTTGTATGAGCACGTGGTGGGGCAGGGGGAGTCAGGATATTGTATTCACATGTGCCTAAGGGCACAACCAACTGTTTGAAATTTACAGTCATGAGAAGGTAGAGTGGCAAACAAAAGATCTATCCCAAACCTACTCCTTGTGTATTTCAGACCATTCTTTCAGGAAAATGTGACTTTCAAAATGTTTATTTCTTTAGAAAGAGGGTTATTAAAGGAGGCTCTGACATAAAACAGCTCTTCAGAGGCATGTTGATATTATAAGGATAAGTGGTTCCAAATATGAGCATTTAGTTTTCCTGCAGAACACACAGTTTGAAAAACATTCATTTGAGGATTTATCAGTCTAAACGTTGATATTGCTGTAAGATGTTTGCATAAATTCCGGTTTGTTTTTTTCTCCTATAAACCCATAGTAATTGACTGCTTACCCCAAACACCTGGGATGGAACTTGTGCCTAAATTACCTTTCCCTCATTTCGAACAAGGCTCTTGCAGCACCCTTTATGGCCTATTTCATAGAAAACAAACCAGCGCATTGTTTCTCATCCACATATCTTCCTGATCGGCATTTATTTTCAATCTGTGATTAAATTTGATTCTGGTGCTCCTAAATTATAGTTCCTGTGACTCTAAATTCTACTGGAATTTTACCCTTTTTAGAAACAGATGATTTAAAATGTGCAGAATTCTCTACCCAGTATACAGGCTAAATCATCTTTATATCAGATTTTAAGGAATGTGGGGAAGACAGAATTTTGTCTATTTAAATTCCATATACATTTTAACTCAGATTAACTTAAATTAAGCATGTTGTAATCTAGCTATAAATTTCAACTGTTATAATTTGATAACATTTCCATAGTTTCTAGTTTTATTGTAAAAACACTGGCCTATTGCCAAATAAAAGCACATGGATTTGAAGTATCACAAACAGAATTTTACGTTTGTGCTCAAAACTTTCTTATTTTCAAGATGGTTTACATTGCCTTAAAATCTCAAACAAAAGCAAGGAAAAGCTGGGAATTTAAACTATTTCAGTGATAGTGGAAACTCACAGTTAAGAGGTTTCTGGAAAAGCTTTTGAACTTTAGTTCAAGTAGTAAGATCTTTGATTCTTCAAAGTAATTTGGGGACTGTATTTAACAAGCTGGGGATCTTCATGCAATGCCTTTGTTAGATGTCTCCATTCTCTTCTCTATACTGACATTTAAAAGAATAAATTAGAAATAACCACTTTATTTTATATTAAATATTATACATTTATAATTATATATTCATTATGAAAAGGTGTGAAAAACAGAAGAAAGGACAAATGTCATAATATATGTGAATAGGATAGGACTCTGTGGCTGATAGTAAAAGAGAAAAGACACATCAAAGGTCTGAAATCCACAGAGGGCAATTGGGAACCGTGTCCTGACACAGTGACATAAACTAGGAGTTGAGAATTACCTTCAGACAAGAAGTGGGGTTACAATTCCTGATAACCCAGCTAGAAGAATTCCATTTTCCTTTATGACTGGGGTGTGTAAAGGAGGAAGATATTTTTTAAAAAGTTGAAGTTTGGGGGGCGTCTGGGTGGCTCAGTCAGTTAAGCCTCCAACTTGTTTCAGCTCGGGTCACGATCTTAGGGTCATGAGATCAAGCCCTGCATCAGGCTCCACGCTGGGCATGGAGCCTGCTTGATTCTCCCTCTCCCTCTGCGCCACCCCCCTATCCTGCTCCCTTTCTTAAAAAAAAAAAAAAGTCTCTTAAAGACTTGAAATTTTTTCTAAAAATTTGGTTGATGTCACTGTAATGCCCCACAGTTTGAGAAAGTGGTGGGGATTAGAAGAAAAAAATAGTGTTTGGTCAGAAGCATTGGCACGATGAGTCAAGGAGTAATGGGTAGGGGTGGGGATGCAAAAAGTTGAGAACTGCAGCTCATGAGACTCCAGGAAGGAGAGCCTGGGGAAAGAAAGGCTGAGAACCATAAAGGATCAGGGCCAGGTTTGTGCCTAGTTGTGGAAGCTGTCCAGAATACTCAAGTGTTTTATTGCACCAAAGGTGGGACTGAGGTGATGGAAATGATCGGTCTCCTTCCATGGGACATCATTCTGAGATGAGGAGGCTTACTGTCTCAGTCCTGACAAGCCCAACAAATGTCTTTGACTCAGGCCTTCTTTTCAGCTGGTGGAAATATGAATCTCAAACTAGGAACTGTAGCTTACCTTCACATAAGCACTTACTTTTTAATAGCTCTTTGCTTTATATATAGTGCCTTTCCCCTGAGACCCTACAAGCTTTACAGACATCATCTGTCACATGCTCCCAAAAGATTGGTTAGCAGTTGGTCTTACAGTCCTCATTTATTTTAAGAAAGCAGAAACATTCTTTTCACAAAACCATGAAAAGAGTGAATTATTTTTAGCCTTTTTTCCAGTTATTATGTGACTTTTTAAAATAAAAAAGTGCACACACACGCTTCTCTCCTTTAAAATCATAGATTTAAGTAAAACTATAACAAAGCCGAGTTTCAGCAGAAATCAACCCAAAAGTCTTTAAAAACTTTTTTGATGTGTTAAGATATCAGTGAAAAAAGCTTTTAGGATTCAAGCTCATTTTAGTTTGTTTAATAGCTGTGAAATTAATTTAATTTCACACTTCATTTTATCTCTAGTAGGTGAAAGTGGTCTTTGAAATGAACTTAATGCATTTACTTAGGAAACTGATGAGTGTCTAAAGGAAACATTCTTTTTTACCAGCTTATATGATATATGATTCAAAAGAATTGTTATCATACAGAAAAGCATGGCTCATTAAACGTTTGATCTTTCTTTTCAGTTTGATAAATGAACCTGTGAAATGATCACAGGCCATTTCCAGAATCTTTAGACTAGCCCTTACCACTAAAATGAAAGAGAATTTTATTTTGACATCTAATAAAAGAGAGCGAAGAGTGTAAAAGGTATTTTCCAAAATCTGCAATGAAGAGCTGATACTGAGATTCCTAATTCATATACCATGATCAGTGTCTACTTTTGGGGGGAAAGAGTTAAGACATTTGGGATTTAATTCTTTCCTTCACATATGAAGGTTGGATCACAAGACAAATGTTTGAGTGAAAAAGAAAGCAGAACTTTTCTTTACCAGTTTCTCATTTCTCTGGCTCTGGCAAGAATATAAACTGGCTTACCTCACAGAAAGGACCAGTCAGCCCACCATGATGCCATGATGTTCCCCAGAGCAAAAGCATCCTTCCGAGCTGTCTGGCCGTACAAAATAATAGCTGGGTCCCAAGAGTGGTACCTTTTGGTCATCCTCAGCAGCAGTATCTGATTTCAGAGTCTAAGTAGCATTTTCATATTTCTATCAGCTATATTACTTCAGAGAGAAATCATGTGAACACCCCCACATATAAATATAACTGGTACCCAAAAGTAGTAATAAGCATGCCTTCCCAAAGGATCAGGAAAATTGGGAATTGAGAAGCTTAGCTCACTCAATACTTTTAACGACAAAACAGCTTCCATCTATTGAAGTAGATTCACATGCCTCATATTCATTCTGTACAATAAGACAAGGGTCCATTTTTTAAATGAATAAAATAAAACTCAGAGAAGGATCAGATTTTTAACTCAGCCCTGTGAACCCTAACGTAGTACGCGATTCCTTTAAGTACATAGTGTTCCCCTTTGTTAAGGATTGGTTGGGGCTGTTGCTTTGTCTTGAGTCTCTGCTTTCCGCCTTGAGAAGACGGGAGGAAAACCATCCGTCTCAGATCTGTCAGTGACACACACATGGTGTCTGGAAGAACAGTGTTAGAGCTGCTGCTTTTGTTAAGTTCAAGGTCAGACTTTCCTTAGTAAGCAGGAAAATAAGGATTCAACACTCCTTGCCAGCCACGAAAGGGCAGGTGGTTTCCTCAGTTTCTATTCCACTCAGATTGAAACTTATTACACTACAGAAAAATTAGCATGCATTTTTAAGGAGCTTGGATATGCAACTTCCCTATCAAAGTATTTTCTCTCAACTTTCAAATTTTGATCACCTCTGGTGACACAATTATGTGCTCTGGTTGTCATGTTGTCATGCGCTTTTGTTTCTCTTTTGGTTTTCCTTTCTCGCATGTGAGCTCACACCATGTGCCAAAGTTGAATTCTCAGCAGCACAGAACATGGTGACTGCTGATGCCTTATAGCGACTAAAGCTTCTCTTTTCTTCCCATTGTGTTCTCTGCTCACGATGCAAAACCAACCCTGCTGTTATTTTTGTATATGTCTTTAAGAAATACGGATCAGCAATAAGTTAAACTCACAATGGAAAGAACAATGGGAAAGACAGAGTTAACGCTAGTGTATGGTGAGAGTAAGGAGAATCTCATATCCTTCATGGCCCTAAATCAATATCACCATGAAAACATTTACCCCTCAGATCATTAGTTAAACCAGAATTAGAGTCTAGAATCGGGAATATAACAAACAACAAAAACTGTCATATGTCCCTGACATTGGCATTTGTTTGGCAAGATTGGTGATCCATGGTTACTGTTCTGAATTAGGGAAAATCAAAAACAGAAGTACAGACGTAGCCAAACACTTCCATATCCCTTTTCATTAAGGGAAATCTAAAAAATGGTAAAATACATCTTTCACCAGATAATGAAACAGACTAACTCCTATTTGTCTCTGCTTACTTTAAATTATTGATTTCAAAACTTTTTCACGTACGTTTTTGAGTTATGATGCTAAAATTTAGACAAGCAAATTATGTTTACCACGTGTCTCTCATTGAAATATATACATACAGTAAATTAAAACCTAGTTTTAAAACATTGTATATATATATGTATATATATATATATATAATGAACATGGTTTTATTAAAACCTAGTTTTAAAACATTGTGTGTGTATATATATATATATATATATATAATGAACATGGTAAAATACCATATTCAAGGTTTTCCATTTATTACTGAATATATTCCATAATCAACATCTATTTATAAAGGAAAATTATTTTCTCTTTACGAATCATTATACAAGACTAAATTAGGCTATGAGAGGCCCATTCAGGGTACTGATCAGAGAAAAAATATAATATAGATATCAAAAAAAGATGTAGCTATTTTAAAAGATAACAGAATCATGATTCTTCATTTCCAGCAGAACGAAAAGATCTATAAATTACGTTCTAATCATTTTGTTCAAATACAAGGTTTTTAGAAAAGCAGTTCACCCAGTTAAGCTCTACTTACAGGGAAAAAAACAAAAGCACACCCAACGAACAATTAAAAACATGTTTCATTGCCAGAGGATTTTTTTTTCAAATTTTTTAGGAAAGAATTACCCCACTGTGTTGCTCCCAAAACAAAATTCAGGTAGTCCAAGATCTCTTTAGGGTTGAAACAATACCAACTCACCATCAGCTTTGTTTCTGGAAGGTGGGAAGCTGGGAAGGTGAGATGGGAGAAAGGATTAACTTCACACTGACTTTTTATAAAATAACAAATTAATAAAATTTGGAAACAGCATGCTTGACTGGCCTCAGGGTGAGTCTGCTGTACCCTGGCTTCAACCACAAACCTGAACACCAGTGGACACTTAAAAAGGGCAGTGAGGGAGGTAGATATGAGGATTCCATGATGGGGAATATGGATTAAGGGAGAGAAAATGGGAGGAGAATCTATCAAAATACATTAGTGAAAGACATAGTACGCAAGGGAAAGGGATGTTCATTATTAAATTCAAAATAAAGAAATTAAATTTGGCTGAATTTAATTACATGTTGAAGTGAATCACTGGCAGAGGGAAAGTTACCTTCTTCTCAATTTATGAATTTATCAAATTAGCTATAATCATGTAAGGGGCTGAAAGAAATGCTGAAGTAGTTAGATTTAGAAAACAGAAAATATGGTTAAAATGCGGTTAGCTTTTGTAGGCCAGGTCACATTTCAATTCCAGAGAGAAAATACAAAAAGCCAAAGGTAATTCCCAACAGATCCAACATAAAGTTCAATTTTGTCCCATAACAATCATTATTAATAGCATTTTTTATTTGGAAATTCTAAAAATACATTTATTTTTGTACAAAAATTCATATAATTTGTGAGAGTCATAGTATATTAGAGCTGGCTCTGAAAATAAATCATTAGATTCATGGGCAAAATTCTTGAGCTTTCTAAGGCTGAGTTTCCTCATGTACAAAATAGGATAATCATGAAGATAAAGTAGACATTCCATTTAAAGAGCTAGCAAAATGCCTAGCATATAGTAAGCTCTCAGTAAATGTTAGTTTCCATTAGTTATTAATATTATTGCAATTGACCATCACAGCAAACACATGGTTTGAATATTTATTTAGAGTGAACTGAAGATGTATCTAGGAAGTAAAACTTAGATTAATCATAAAGAACTAAAAAATATGAAATATTAGCATGGAAGAATAATTGATGTTGGTAAAAAACACTGTGAAAATCAGGGTATCAAAAAAGCAGATCTTTATAAAGACAGAAAGTAAATTTTGATAAATTGAGTTGGAAAATACATGAAGTATAGTTTACGAAAACTGTGTATGACTAATAAGAGAATTAATAATTTCTTGGGTTGAACAAAGTACAAATTTACCAGTGCTCCAATATTTATGTTTAGTTATTCTAGCCATGAAAGGCATATTGATGATTTTGCTCATTTTTATGCAGTGGGAAAATAGCAAAAATCTAAAGCATACAGGAAAGATTTATGTTCTCCGATGTGCTTTAAGACATTACACAAGTTAGAAAACCCATAGGTCACAGCTTACATGGGTTGGAAAATTAGCAATACTGATTTTAAAACCCAAGGGAACTCTTTGTCATATTTATTTTCAGTAGACATCTAGTCACTTTTACCATAAAGATACAGGAATTCTTCTCAATGGAAACTTTTCTGAATCATTCGCATAAAATGACCAATGCGGTTGTTTCTTTTAGCCATCTTATAAATATCTGTCCATGGCTTGATTCATACAAAGAATGATTTTTAAAAACTAATACATTGCCATAGATTAATTTATGTTTAATGTTTTTGAAATTCTATAGAAATATGATAGAAACAGAAGCCACTTTAAAGAAAACATTCTAGAAAAATTTAGATTAAGTTTGATGTTTTGTTACAATACTGAAAATGTTGCTGTGGCCCTTATAGTAAAAGAAGGCAAAATTCTTCTAAATGCTGTCACAAGAACACTCTAGAAACTAATAATTATAGATTATCAACTATGAACTTATATCTGATTCCTCCCATCACTCCTTCAGAATGTGTGTATGACTATTTTCCCTACACACACATGCAGGAGCGCGCACACCTTCACACACATGTGCACACATGCACTTACCCCAAAAGAAAGTCCATGAGATGTCTAACATGTCTTGCTTCTCTTACCAGTTTTTCCATCTCTGATTTTATATATCTTGAGTTTTGGTTTGAATGTAACTATTTAATACTAAGCTCCTTTAAGATGGTATATCTCTGTTCACTGCACCCTCTCTGAATAAATATTTATATACGTATAAGGCTTAAAGTATAAATTTATGCCCATAAATTACAATTACCTGATAAATTATCTCATGCAATGTAATGGGGCCTGGAGAAAATGTCAAATAAATGGTGAATTCTTTCAGTCACATGTAGCTCATTCCCTCACAGTACAAACAATTCCATAACCATTAACTTCCATTTATCAGGCACTTCTTTCCTTGTACCTAAATCTTTTTTTTTCTTTCCACATTGATTTAATTTGTGGACTGTGGGGCAAAAGTTCAATTTTACTTATTTATTTATTTATTTATTTGAAGTTAACTATTCTTCAACTATCTTCCTAATTTATTCTTAAATATTCATCTAAAAGTCAAGCAAGTATTCTCTAATTATCCTTAACACTAAACAGTACATAAAGATCTACTTCATTTATACTAATATTTGCCTAGAACAAATCATAGGGGTATATGTTCCTCCTTGTTTTCAGAACATTTAGCAAGATATGTGATTCTTGCAGTTTCTTGGATGTGGAGGCTCTCTCATTTATTTATTTGAAACCAATTGTCATCATCATAAATTCAGCAAAAGGGAGCCATATGGTTTTATGAACAAAAATGACTTAATTGCTTTATAAGATAAAGTTCAGATAAGGGAAGAGAATATTATCAAATCTCAAAATGTTTAAAAGATCCTCTGATAAGTGGACATAATTCAACTTTTTGAACTTAGATAAATAATGGGTAACTGCAGTCAAAACAGCAGGACAAAAAGAAAAATATCACCCTTGATCTCTGAATTTCTTCTGCTACTTATTAGCACTATGTCAGCTGATATGCAGATTAACAAGCCACATAGATCATCTGACCCTTGACACAGACAAATAGTCATCTGACAACACAGGGGCTTAATTTGGAGATTTTTTCCCCTGAGGTAAAAATGACTGTCTTAGGAATCCTAAGGGTAACACAACAAACTTATTTAACCGAATACTTCCATTTAAAAATAGCAGATTCCAGGACATTAAATTTAAGCAGATATTACATTAAGAACTCTTCATCTGTCTCACATAAACATACTCGCATTCAATAAAGGTAAACGAGTCTCAAGTTAATACCTTGTACGTTTGTTTAATATATAGTGACATGAGGACTGGGATATATTTTTCTAATTAGGAATGTATATACTGGATGGAACTAGAGGGTATTATGCTAAGTGAAGTAAGTCAATCAGAGAAAGACAATTTTCATATGATCTCACTCATATGTGGTAATTAAGAAACAAAATGGAGGATCAAAAATAAAACAAAACGAAATCAGAGAGGGAAACAAACCATAAGAGACTCTTAACTATAGGAAACAAACTGAGGGTTGCTGGGTGAGAGGGAGGTGGGAGAGCATGGGGTAACTGGGTGATGGACATTAAGGAGGGCACGTGATGTGATGAGCACTGGGTGTTATACAAGACTGATGAATCACTGACCTCTACCTCTGAAACCAGTAATACATTATATGTTAATTAATTGAATTTAAATTTTAAAAATTACAAAATTAAAAGTTTGAAGAGCAAAAAAAAAAAGGAATATATATTCTGTAATTCAAAAGATGCCATGGAATTTTTGAAAAATTCAATTTTTTAACACGGCAGATTTAAAAGAAATTGCAGGATACTGCAATTTTGAAGACAATTTTTATCGGTGTGTTAAATTACTCTGCACCTACTTAGGAAATTTAGCAATTAACATACACCTGGAGGCTACAAAAATAAATGACTAATTCCATTCCTTATTTTTAATGTAGATGGAACAGCTGTCAGTTTCCAGCAGTGAACAACAACAAAAAACCCACCAGTTAGAACCTGGGTAATAAAAGCTCAAAAATACCCACTTTCAATCTAATAGTGCTGATAACTACAGTCGATGTGTTTTCTTAAGTTTGCACAATAACGTTGGTGAAAATAATACAAAACTAAATTGTGCTTTTAGAAAAGCTCTGGTGTGTGTAATTTCTAAAAATAGAACAGAGAAAACACTTGTGTACTCACAAGCAGAAAAAACGCTCTAACTTTGCCCCTTTACAATGTCTGGGAAATACAGCTGCTGACCAGGATGGGTTGTAATCTGAGAAGAGGCAACAGTTACAATGGTTTGTTTCCTTGACATTTCGGGAAGATCTTCTCTGATGTTCTTCCAATGAATTTATAAGATATATTCCATCTTCCGATTATTTTATAGAAAATGTCATTTATATAGTGGGGATTTTATGCAATGTGCTATAAATATCAGCATAATATATTTAGGAAAGACTCTTTAGCAAAGACTACCAATATTTCTTTAGCCACGTGTTCTACAAACATTAAGATACTGCTTGTAATTCTACATCCTTTGTAAGAACCCATCTTGATGCTAATAGGTTTATGAAACTAAATAGTAGTAATTTATACTGAAGCATCTTTGGGTTGTAAATTTTTTCTTTTTCTTTTTTTAAAGATTTTTTTTTTTTTAGAGAGAGAGAGTGAGTGCCTGAGCCAGGGGGAGGGGCAAGGGGGGAGGGAGAGAGAGAATCTCAAGCATACTCAGTGCCAAGTGCAGAGCCGGAGGCAGGACTCAATCTCAGGACCCTGAGATCATGACCTGAGCTGAAATCAAGAGTCGGACCCTCAACCTACTGAGCCACCCAGGCGCCCATGGAAATGTTTTCTTATGGTCATATAGGCCAGCCTTTAATCAGTTATCCCTCTATGTAAAAGCCTATCAAATGACAAATAGCTTGATTCCCTTATTTTCATTGATGCAATTAGCTATCCCCCAAATATCTATATTTTCTAAGAATAAGATGATTGGGACTCAAGAAAGCTACTATGTTAAGTACTAATAATTTGATAATCTCTGGTACCTACAAATATCTAACCAATACAAGCAATCAATCAGTCACAATGCATATCTCTGAGTGTGTACTTCTATTGACTTCATACCCCAGACTGGAATATATGTAAAAGTTTCCTCCAATAATCACTTTATCAGCCAAAGTCATTAGACATAAGTGTAATAACATAGCTATCTATACACTGTGCTGCCAACTCAAAGTTTAACAACATATCAATAATCTTGCCTTTTTCCAGTGGACTATCATTTGCAAATTTATCTAAAACTCCCTTAAATCATCTAATCATCTGTACAACCTCCTTAACAAAAACAAAAACAAAAAAAGAAAGAAAGAAAAGAAAAGAAAAGAAAAGAAAAGAAAAAAGAAAAGAAAAGAAAAGAAAAGAAAAGAAAAAAAAGGAAAAAAAAAAATCAATCCTAAATTGAATGAGTGCCCCCTGGAGTAAGTGCAAAGTCTCTGTGAATTCTCTTGTCCTGATACTCAGCATAAAGACCTTTTATTCCTATCTTACCATGTTCCAGGTACTATCACCTAATACAGCCTCACACTGTCCTTGGAAGTAATTACTCTTACACTCATTTTATTAATGCTATGGCTAAAATATGAGCTACTTTGTCAGAGCCAAGATTTGAATCTAGTTTTCCTAACGATTTCTTCTTAGAATGTATATTTCCAGAATGGAGCTATTTAGTCTCTTTTATCCTCCTTATTTAAATTAAATATCAAAAAAATAAGAATCAAAACTTTAAATTCTGTTATCTATAGCAATAACTATAAATTTCTTTATCTTATATTAAGCATCAATTACAATGGAATTTAAATTGAGAGTTTAATAACTCTGAAATCTGTTTTCTTGATTTTTCACTACAAAATTTAGTGAAACTTTGAAATCTCTATTTATAAATCTGAATTTTTACTTTGATACACTTGGAGATTATGCCACAACTTCATTTGAAGAAAAATGGATATTAGAGTATTATTTTTAAAACTTTATAATGTTTCTTGGACATTAAACAATACTCTGACAAAACAACATTTTGATGACTTGAATACAAATGAATCAGAAACATACGGATTGAATTTTCTTTGACGTATAAGTGGGTTTGAATAGAAAGGAAAAAAAGTCATTGGCAAAATTCATTCTGAGTATTGCCAAACCTAAAATGTCTGAAAACATAGGATTTTTTAAAAGACATTCTAATGAACCCAAAAATACTCTCTTTGTTTTTCCATCTCTAAATTATTCTATAAACCCAAGTTTGAAAAAAGAATTAATTTACTTGGAAGGTTTAAACTATATAAAGCATCAAAAGCAGTGGGAAATTATAGTGTTTGGAGGGAAATTCTAAGTCTTAAAAGCTCAGTTAAATTGCTATCTGTGTAATAAACTGTGTATGTATATATGTATAAAGGACAATGATACCATAGACTTATCAACAATCTTAACAAAGACCTAATAAGTCAAATAATCAATGTATCTTTTAATAATTTGGTGAGCTGAAAATCTTACAATAAATTATAAAACAGGTCTAAGCCTACTCATTTGCTATTATAAAAAGAGTACCTATCTTATCACAGAGATTTATTAACCACTGTGAGAGAATGCTTGAGAACTTTGAAACTGAATTTGCACAAGTGGGTCCAACCACTTGTTTGGAGTCTCTAGATTTGACCATTGAGAAGCAGCAATGTTTCTTTTTTGTTAGCCTGTTCATATGTTTGCTTTATTTTGCTGAAACAAACATGTGGAGTTCGGAGAATTGTTTTAATGAAAAAAAAATCAGTAGAATATCCTTAAACTCTCCTGCCAAATCCACAGCAGTTCATTTGTCAAATCTCTAAAAAGAGTATTTCATAAACTGACATATTTTTCACAGTTCCTCTGAGGAGTCATAATACTACGTTTGATTTCAGCAATCTTTTGATTTCCAAAATATATACTTCAGCCTCTTTATTTTTTACTTTTTTTTTGCAGGAGCAGGATAATCAAAATTTAATAATATACATCATTGATTTTCTCCTCACCTTATGATTGAAACCATTTTAACTACTGTACTGTGAGTTGGGTACAAAATTCTGCCCCTGTGTTACACCAAACTGATTTGGTTAATAATCACCCAAAAGTTACAGTTTGGAATATCTTCTTAGCAGTAATGTGTTCCGTGGCATGTGGCGTATAAAAGTCTTTTAAATCGAAAACGCATTCAGTGATCAGTCAAGACACATTTTTAATACCTACCCACAACCTTCATTGTACCAAGCACAGAGGGCGCAACTGTGAAGGAGCAATACACATTCTAGGAGCTCATGAAACTGACATTCATTCAAACATGTAATCATGATGGTGTTGCTGTGATTGACTAAAGCAGCAGGCCTGGTTCTTTTATGACGTGTGATCAAACAACAAGAATATATTATACATAAGTGAGATTTCATTTTCCCTCCATGATTGGCCTCCAAATCACTTTCCTAATAGCATCTGCAGTCATATTTTAGACATGAATGTTGTTCTAGCCGACTGTGAACTATTGACTTTTTCCAGTCTATACCATGCCATTTTGCCATTCTGTGCATTTACTTACATTGTTCCGTCATCTAGGAATGAATTCTCTCTTCCTGTTCTTACCATCACTCCACATACTCCCACAACTCCCTCTCTTCTCATCTCCATTTCTTTAAATCTTATTCAACTGACCTGGCTTAAAAGTTACTGGAACCACAGACCTTTTGGCTCTGTCCTATTTGGAATTAACCCTCTCTCTTCCGTTTTCCTGGAGGGTCTTGATGGTACCACTATTTTTAGCATTTAGGGCACTTTACTTTTTCTAAATTAGCTATCTGTGTCTGCCTCCCAGATTATATTGCCCTTTAACATGTTGTCTTCCCTGTCTAGGTACTCAATAATTTTATGTCAAACAAATGGGTAAGTGGATAACCAACAAATGAATTTGAAAGCAAACTTTCCTGAGTATCATCCAGTCATGACTACCAATTACTTTTGCGGAGAAGTAAATGTATGCAGAATCCATTATTGCAAATTATAAAGATGGACTGTCTGCTCTGTTTGAAGCAATATTGCAATATCATGTTGCGAACATCAGCAGTAGTAATGAATGAAGCAACAATAAGCTGAAGCATCTGGTTATCCATATTTATAGAGAAATGTCACAAGTAGATTCTCCATGAGGTTGCAGTTAATAAAACTAAGGTGCCGGGGGGTCACATTATTTCTCAAGGCCAAATATGCTCCAGCTCTGGTGAAAATCTGTTTTTAAGTATTGCTTAAATACACAAAGCCAACTTGCCAACATGTTTAACCATTTTAATATTTTCATATTAGACAATATTAAAGAGATAAAAGCAACAAGGGCTATAGATAACCTAACTCTTAAATAAAGGATTGGGAAGGCATTGAAAAAAGTGAAGTATTTATTTTAGGTTCAAAAGCAAACACAATGCCCCCCCCCAATAACACCACAATAATTTAAAGTAAAATTAATATGTAAGAGAAATATATCAAGGAGGGGGGGGAAACTCCAAAATATAAAATATTCTTGGGAAGAGATTTTCTGTTCCCAAGAACTAGTCAACTATAAATTGAAAGCAAGACAGAAGCCAAATTACACAGATAGTAAAGCAAAGAGAACCAGTACAGAAGAAGGAGTGGAAAAAACAAAAGAGAGAAATTTCAGAATTTTCAAGTGGGGTGTGAGTGGATAGGGAATGAAAAGGCTGATCATATTTCATAGATCTCTTGAGTTGTTTAGTTAGACATTTCAAGCATCTCCCCAAGGAGAAGACTGGGAGAAGCACATACCACTAATTTAATTTTTCTTGTTTGGGCCACATACCAGGGAAGAAACGACGGCTCACCCCCACAGTGCTGATGTCTCAGTCACATTTCTGACCATAAATGTACAGTAGTTTAACATTGTAAGAATTCTTACAAGATTATTTAAATATGTGTTTTTCTCTGTCTACATTTATAATGCTTGTACTGTGAAAATCCTTAATGGTATAATCTCAAAGCCATAATTGGAAAATAGCCTATAATTCAAAATATTTGAATTGTTCATAAAGAAAATTTAAAATTCAACATTGTAATTAAAATCTATGGAAAATCTAGATTTAGTGGGAAAATGTCTGAAACTTATCAATGACACTAAGAACTCTTTTTCTAAATCAATATCAGAAGCATGAAACCTTCACTAGATGAACTCTGTAATAATTACAATTTAATTTGTAGCTGTCAACCTCATTTCATATATGCAATCCTTGGAGTACCAACGTTAGTTATAGTATTATTCTTGAGCTGTAAATCTGGTTATATAGGTAAAACACCACCACTGTGAGTCCTATCGCTTATAGCAATGAACCCCCTTGCAAGAGACCCAAGTCAGACCCAACTTCGACTTAACTCTGTATTTTTTAAGCAAGGCTTTAGTGCAATATTGCGCTGAAGACTGAGGAAGGCAAACGGTAGGGCTAATGTGTCTATCGCCTGAGCCCGCAAAATACTAAACGCAGTAAAGCTTAAAAAAGGCACATCCTCTAATAATCATCCCTTTATAAATTACCCTCCCTGGGTGTGGCCTCACATTTGCATGGTGTGGGGCAAGAGCACAATGTAAGACCACTTGGTCTACTTCTAAATACGTAAAAAGTACTAACAAATCATTAAATAAATTATGTTTTATCCTCTTATCATGACAAATATAATTTTAAATGACTTGAATGTCCAGATTTGAATTTAAATTTTTTGGATGCTTTGAGTGATCAAAGGATGACAAGGTTCTGAATAAATTGGCCTTGGCTTCCCTGGCCTCCTGCTGGAATGTGCAAAGACCCCTCTCACCACAGTCTTTGTCAATTCTATTCCATCTGTCTGAAATACCTGCCCCGACTTTTTCCCCTAATCATGCCTTCCTGATCTTTAAGACTAGTTCAGACTCACTCACTGTTCTATACTTGTAAATCCACTGGGCTCTTCTCAGTATGCAGTATCACACATTCACTATGTGATCACTACCTGAGCCTCACTCGCCTGCAAGCCTCACAAGGCCAGTTCTTGCTTACCAATTTCTCTCCAGCATCTAGCCAAGCACACCACTCACAGGTGCTCAATGAATGCTTGTGAGCGTTAAGAATAATTTCCGGAGTTTCTTCAAAATGAAGATTTCCTAGAGATCCTCCCACCCAACAGGTGATTCTGGAGCTGCTGTCTTTGACCAAATATTGGAATATGTTAAGACTTAACAATGTTATTTTCTGCAGTACTTTGTGCCTCTTTGGTTCTATCACCATCTTCCCTTCTCCCCTTGTATTATTAGGAGCTCCTTTGCCTGTTTCCCTAGCACCACTGTACACATAAATATATATATATGTTATTTTTAGTCACTCTGAGATATCTTTTACATATAATAATATTTATTTCAATGTACAGTATATACATTCTTACAATCTATATAGTTGTATAACTACCATCATAATCAAGACATAGATTCAAAACACTTTGTATATAGCTTTCTTTTGGAGTTATTATATTATAGTAGTGCTACTTGTTTGCATACAGGTCTTTAATACTATATTAAAAACTCCTTGAGAGCCAGAAACAATATCTAATTCTTCTTTAGCCCTCCATCCCCGCTACAGAGCCTTAAGAGAAATGTGTGTTGGGAAAATACATTTATAAATAGATGAACTAATTAATATGTTGTACTATCCAATGGCAGGTGCTACCTAGCACATGGTAAGTATAAAACAGTCTATTCTATCTTGGTTTAATTGTAATAGAAAGCTGTAACTTCCAATGTGTCAAAACTAGCGCCACAAAAAATATTTGAAATTCATTGCTTACCATCTCCTGTTTCTGCACAGAGTTGTAAACCCAAATTATTCTGTGGATTAATTACCCAATGATTGCTGGTCACAGTGATATCAAAGACAAGCCAACCCACATCTAAAGCTTGGGCCTTTCTTGTGTCTAACAGGAACAGATCTGCATCCCTAAGGAGAAAAAGAACAACAACAAAAAAGTTAAAAGTGTGAACGAAGATCATCATTTCCTATACTTAAGTGAAAACATTCCAAACGCACTCTTTAAAATAACAAAAGTTTTAAAAAAATAACAAAAGTTAATTAAAGAACTAGGGGAACAAGTGACTCAAGTGATGGGTAATAGGATACAGAACCTTTCATTGTTGGGCCCCCAACCCAAATCTGGTGCAGATTAGTAATATCTGAAAGGAATTTCCATTTTCCTGCCCTTCACTGGCCTTTACAAACTGACTTAGTGGTCTAGATTTGGGCTCTGATAACCAGCGTTCCCTAAACGCCTGTCTGTAAGTAGCCTTCACTGGCAAGTTCACCAGCAAGGAGTAAACTGGATGGAAATGGAAGGGAAAGTAGCTACTCTAATTTGGATGAATGTGGGTTGTCAAAGCGACAACGGAACAGGCATGGGCAGGATGTTATGCAAGCATCTGCTTTAGAGATCGTTCTCCCTTATTTTTCATTTTCATTATACTTCTTTTCCCATCATATAATACACATTTTTATTTTTTATTTCATTTTCCATTTTGATTAGATGATTATTTTATGGATACCACAGGCCAACAGAGGCTCTCAGACGGCACCATAGCATTAAAGGATGAATCCCATGAATGGCGCAGCAGACGCACCCTGACTTGATCTAACACCCTCCGCGTGTGTAAGACCCCCGGGGACAGTAACAGCTATGATTATGAACGTGTACGTTTTAGAATAGTCTCCACAGTGTCACTGTGATTCACATTTATCAATCTTCACTTTAGCATTAAATTTCCAAATGAATGAACATTTGTTGAATTATAGTGAACTGCTTTATTTATTATTTCCTTACTACAGGCAGCATCTGCTCTAGAAGTTACACGTGTCCAACATTTCATCCTTACCACAGCTCTTCAAAGCAGCATAGAAATATACTTGACCTTTGATCAAAATGACCCTTGATCCTGTGCTGAATCTGTTTAAGGACATATTTAGATGAGGAAAGGCAAAGCTATGTCATAATCAGCTATGTTAAATACTGTTCTGCATTTGCCATCTAGCTGCATCACACAAGTCACTTCAAAGGTGGCTTACCAGCTATAAAAAGCAAATTTTGAGTAAAACCAAATGGTGTGTGTGTGTGTATGCTTTCTTAAGAAAAATACTCTGTTATCACCGAAAATTTAACTGTTTCTAAGAGAAGTGGATTCTCAATGTTTTAGGGGCTGCATCTCCATTTCTTTATTTCAACTTGATTTATTTCATACTTTCACTAACCTAGAGAAGTTACAATAAAGGCATAAAGCATTATGATTATTTAAATCATCCAGCTACCCCTAGTCCCAATGATGCAACTGTCATTCTCCTTCACAATTTTAATCATAATGTTTACCAAAGGAGGGGTGCTGACACCTTTTCATATCTAATCCTGGACTCAGTTTGAGATACCAAAGACATATATGGCAAGCATATACTATAATGCAATGAAAACATTCCATTAGTTTTCACTTGAATTTTAAGGACCCATTATATTCATAGTGTGATGGGGTATCAATCAAATTCTCCCTCTTCTTCCTAACTTGGAAAACTCACCAAGTAAACAAAACCTGAGAAAATACAAATTATCCTTAAATTCTTGAGATAATTGGTAAGTATCTTAGAAACTATAATATTGGAATAATTTGGTCACATTATCGGCTTGTGAAACAGAAGGAGTCATCCTGTAGCTTGCAAAATACTCAAGTGCTACCCTGCTGTCAAGCCTGCTTTCAATTTGAAATATGGCATAAATGTACTACTAAACTCCACAGAGTTTATAATGCCACCCCTTGGCATGAAATAAACAAACACTTGGGGGCACCTGGGTGGCACAGTCGTTAAGCATCTGCCTTCGGCTCAGGGCGTGATCCCGGCGTTCTGGGATCGAGCCCCACATCAGGCTCCTCCACTATGAGCCTGCTTCTTTTTCTCTCCCACTCCCCCTACTTGTGTTCCCTCTCTCGCTGGCTGTCTCCATCTCTGTCAAATAATAAATAAAATCTTTATAAAAAAATAAACACTTAGACAAAAAAGAACAAAGAGGTAAAATTTGAGAACAATTTCCACTAAGTAACGAATATCTTTAGGTAGTTATCCAGGTAATATTTTCTATTATTTTTAAATTACGCTGTTTTTCCAGAAAAAAAAAAAGTCCCCAAGCTATCCACATCCAAGTACCCAAACTTTCAAGCATGTCTGTGAAGAAAATGATTTCAGTTTTAATGGCTATATTTAGGAAAAGCATCAGCCAGAGGAGTCAAGCAAGCCCTAAATATCTGAATTTCAGAGATGCAACTTGCAATTCATCGGAAGGTAAATCTAGGCAGATAGTATGGTTTGGAAAATCCAAACATTCTAACTCCCCCTCTGAAAAGTTGTGAAGTTTTGACTGCTTTCATAAGCTCCGTGGTTCATTATTTCTGAGCAAAGCTATTTTATTTTTTGACTGATAAATTCTGTTCTTTAATTTTTCCTCTCTCCTTTTCTCGAAGCTCTTCTGTATTACCTACATACAACAGAGTACACTTTGGAAGGATCAAGTCTGTTATTAATCAACACAATGGTAACAGTTGTGTAATTTTCACTCATGTAGTACCTTTCATAGCAGTGTCTTAAAAATCAATCCCTACCCGTTCTGTAGAAAATTAGATGTGATTTCTTTTGAAGTACAAAATTACTCCACTAAAAATGGAACTTACATCACTGGAAATAGTAGAAATACTGTGTCCTATGAACAGTATAAAATAAACCTGTTAAAGTTGCCTCATCTTACTGTTTTTACCTGACGTCTTTATAGAAATTCTTGAAATATCTAATAAAAGATATTTTAAAATATTAATTCATTTAAGAGGAATGAAGTAGAAAATATATACATAGCAAAATATATTTATTTGTAGCAGAAAAATATCCATAATATAATTTCTGTATATTGTTTACAATCATAATAATGAAACTAAAATTAAAATCTGCCTTCTAGCAAAGGCAATAAAGTCCATTTACATGGAAGTGTATAAGCAAATATTTCACAGTGGTATTGTGTTCATTTTCTAAGGCCGCCATAACAAAGTACCATGGACTGAGTGGCTTAAACAACAGAAATGTTTGTCTCACAGTTCTGGGGCCTGGAAGTCCAAATCAAGGTGTCAGAAGGGCTGGTTCCTTTGAGAGCTGTGAGACAAGTATCTGTTTCAGGCCTGTCTCCTTCTCCTGTAGTTGGTCATCTTTTCCTTGTGTCTTCATATCATCTTCCCTTTGTGTGTGTCTCTGTGCCCAAATTTCCCGTTTTATAAGGACAGCCTAATTGCCTCATTTTAATTTATTCTCTCTTTAGAGACCCTATATCCAAATAAGGTCACATGCTGAGGTCCTGGAGGCTCTGACTTCAATATATGAATTGGGGGAGAGAGGGGAGTACAATTCAACCCATAACATTATTTTAAAATATTTTTTTACAGGCAGAAATTATCCTGGATGTGAATGTTCTGTGTTGGTTTACATTATAGCAATTACCAACATTGAAATGTTTTCAAAAACAACTATGTGAAAGTAAACTTATATTGATCAAAATGATTCATAATCACTAAAATTTGTATTTTTCTTTTTCAGAAAGAATTTGAGTATTTGTCTAGACTATGATATAAATCAGCATAATAATTTTTATACAGCTAAATGAAGTCATCATGCTGTTGTTAAATACAGAGTTATATTTAACAGATAAAGGATTCATAGCATGCATATAGACTTCTTGCATGTGAAATATATAAATATATGAAAAATAGTTACTCAAAAGTGAATAATACATATATATGTAGATACATTTACAGTTTGGTACAAACATTTGCGCAGATCTTACTTTAATCATGACCAGAGGCTTAAACATGTATATAGGAAACTGGTGGGCTGTAGATACTGATTTTCAAGGTTACTTTTCATTTTACCGGGAAAGGAAGGAGTTTTGCATATGTGCCTAGGAGTCTCAAAATACAAGAAGGGTAGGAAGCATAGGTACTTCACTAAGGACTAAACAGCAGGAGCCAAAATTCAGCAAACTTTGAATTGTCATCATACTTACAACTCATCCAAAAATATAGATTGATGGGATGAGAAAACTGAGGTTATATATTTAAGAATATGACAACAGAAGAGCTAAAATTTATCTTACCATCATCATGTAAATATCAGCGACCGTAATGATAAAAAGGATTTGGGGATCAGACAGAGCTTGAACAATTAAGGAATTCCTCAGTCTGTTTCCACAATGTTTAAAATATAGTATGGTAACCCCTGCCTTAAAAGATTTGTAAAGGCCAAATGTAATACAATCTGAATATCTATCTAAATGAGAGGCAAATTATAAGTGAATTTTTACATGGTGTGTCACAACACAGATGGCTCTAAATTGCTTAATTTTGACCTGTGAAGTTTGGGAAAGTATTATTTGGGGAGGCACATTACCATCAAATGACCTGAGTCAAGGTTATTTGGGGATGCTTAGAGAGGTTAGCAACAGAATTTGTTACAACTAAAGGAGAAAGGAGGAAGAACGATGATAAGGGAAGGAGCAGAACAAGGGTGGGAGCAGGGAGGAGAGGATCAGGAGGAAGAGAAAAAGAAGACACACAAGGAAATTCAGTAACCCTTCCTGGGGGTGTTGTCTTGAAAAATCCAATAATTGGCAGTCTTTGTAAGTCACTGTCTTAAAAATCACTTATATAAGCATAGAGTCAGAAGTTGCACTGTGGCTACAACATTTATCCATCTAGAAAAGCCTAAAAGCAAACAATAACAAAAAAATGTGTACGTACTGGTGCTTTTGATAATGTAATATTTCCAATGACAGCATCATACACAGATTGAAAAAATACTATTTTTCAGACAACATAGATGGACCTAAAGATGATGGGGTTTGTAGTATTGTGATATATGACCAAAATACAGTGATAGACATGATGTCACACATGCATGTAAAAAGTTTGTAAGCTTTCACGTATGTATTTTGAGAATATAAAATATAAACATTTTATATGATATGATTAAAATATATACACATAATTATACGAGTAAACTTTTTTGTATTATTTAACTGCATTCATTATATAGCTGTGTTTATAAACAAATACATTACATAAATACTCAATTTCTCCCTCTAATTTCTTGGATCTTTTACTTAGGTAAAACAGACATCATTTTTATATGATCATATCATGATTATATGTTCTCTGTATAATCAGGAATATACGGTATGCAAACATGCCCAATATGCGTTGGAAATGGTAACTTTCTCTACTGTCTAAATAGCTGACCAAAGGGAGTATTCTCATTTTAAAACTACATAAAAACTATGATGAAAAATATCTGATATGAAATTAGCTAGTCTGGGATTCTACCTTTGAAGATGACTAAAACTGATCAAAGAATACTAAAATTAAGTGGGATATAAATTACTTAGCCAAACTGTTATTTTATTGATGAGAAAATTTAAAGAGAGATCAAATTATGTCTTACAGTTACTCAGCCAATTGGGAGACCAGATCCCAGTTCCCCATATTTCATTTTCAGAACACTTTCTCTTATATCATGGCAACTCCCTTTAGTCCCAAACTATATTTTGACTTTTCTCCTTATACCAAAAGATCACTGGTTTTTGGATTGGAATACCAAAATGTCAAGCTGAGCCACCAGCCTAAAACAAAATGGTAGAATTGGAGCCAAGGAGTGACCTGAGACATTTTGTAAATCCATTCATTCATCCATCCATTCATTTATTCACTCTTTCGATTTAACATTTATTGACTCCCAGCGTGGGTTTTATATTATATCCATAAGTAAACTGGAACTACCCTGTAAGGTTCTGGAGTAGGGTTGGCCACAAAAGAAATTTGGGTAAGATTTGGAAAGTGAAAGTGAAGCGGTAGCCACATTTGTATATTTGTGCTTAGAAGACTTCCATATATTCAGGCGTTATTACAGTTTAGGCATACCGTTGAGATCTGCTGGTTCACCTATTTAGTGTGGGGCAGCAGCTGAGCCTGCAGCTCCTTCAGATCCCACTAAATCTCATTGCTCACTTTCTCTGAATCCAGGGTCAGGCATGTGGACACCTCTATGAGGAAAGTTTCGGTAGCAAGCAAATCGTCTGCATCATTGAAATTGGAGGCGTGGAGATAGGTTCCAGTTTATCCTGATGGCTTCCAGATCATCCTCGCAGGTTCTACTTTGTCCTTCTTTTCCCCAACTCACCCCTTTGCTTCCAGTCTTCTCTGAACACCTTAAGCCCAGCATCAAATGCAGAGCAAAGCCTTACATGGGCTGTTTAACTACCTTCCACCATTGTGTAGGGTCAAATCCCTATAATAAATCTTCATGATAGCATTCCCCAGAGGGATTAGACAGCTCCTTTGTATTTGGTCAATTATTCCAAGTCACTTACATCATAGAAGGGCAGTACTTGTTCTCACTTAAATAGGTACTATATGGATATGAATTTTCCTTCTCTGCCCCTAAGGTTTCTGCCAAAATCACTATCCATGAAATTATAGAATGCCTTATTTCTATCATGGAATTTTAATGCTGCTTCTGATCAAAAAGCTCATTTAACAGCAAATGAAATGCAGAATGGACTCGTGCTCATGGGAATTCTTCTGTTTCACCATGTTACCCATCACCCTGCAGCAGATGGCCTGATAGGACAGGGAAAAGGCCTCTTTCAAGACTCAGTTATGCCACCAGTTGGTTGTCAGTATCTTGTGCAAATGGACTAATATCCTCAGGAAGCTTTATATGCTCTATATCAGCATCCAGTATAGGACTATCTCTCTCATAGTCCTGTCTCATGGGTCTAGGAATTAAGGGGTGGAAACAGGACTGGCTCCTCTACTCACTCTTCCTGATCCAACCAGCAAAATTTGCGCTGCTTGGCCCCAAAATGTTGGGCTCTCTTGGTCCAGAGCTCTTAGTTCCCAATAGTAGAATGGTACCATTAGTAGCCTTAGCAGTGATTCCATGAAGTTAGAAATTGAGACATCCATGCGGTCACTTTGGGCTCCTCAGGCCAGTGAATCAACAAGCTGATAAAGGGCTGCTATAGTATACGGTTGATCAATCCTAAGTATCAAGAGGAAACTAGGCTGATTCTACCACAGTATGGGAAAGGAGGTTATCTGAAATGTAAGACATCACCTGGAGCACACCTTAGAACTCCCATGTCCTATGATAAAAGTCAGGGGGAAACCACAGCTCAAAGCAGTCATTACTGCTAATGGCCCACACACTTCAAGAATTAATATTTCATTTACCTCACCAGGTAAAGACCAATGACTGGCAGTAGTGCTTGGTGAAAACAAAAAGGATATGGACTGCATAGCAGAAGAAGGAAGCTATAAATACCAGCTACAACCATGTGACCAGTTACAGAAGTGAGGGTTGTAACAGTTATGAGTGTTACTTTCTTATTTTGATATTAATGTATTTGTACCCCTATGAACCAATTCTTTTTTTCCCTTCCCCATCTGCCTACCACCTCGTATAAGTAGTTTTGATGGAAACTAACCTCATATTTCATATTGAAGGGACAGGATATCAAAGGGGCAATATGACCCAGCTAGAAAAGGAATGAACAACATCCAAAGATGGATAAAAAATCGGAGAATGGTTTTCCTATTACATTTTTTGGAAAGTATGAGTGGTTATAAAATGTACGTGCTAGTGTCAGTTTGACAAAGATGGACTGCTGTGGCTTTATACTTTGTCAAATCAGCTAAACTGAAACCCAAACTCCCAGAATTCTCTTCCCTGCTTGGTTCTGTGTTAAGGTTAGCCATACAAGAAATTTGTGCAGGAGCTGAAATGAAGCAGCAGCCAAGTTTATGCTTGGAAGATTGGTAAAGTGCCAGGTTTTCCTTCTGCTCACACGCATTGCTGCTGATCTCCTGGCTCACCTTATTGTGGGGGAACAGCTGGGTCAGCTGCTCTTCCAGCTTCTACTGGATCTCCATAACATCAGTTTCTCCAAATCCTGGCCCACGGTTCCTCCTGCCAGGTCTTCGCCTTCCCCTTCTCCACACCCTATGCAAGGGGCATGTGGAGCTCATGGGGAAGTTCACCAGCTTACCCCGTCAGTCACTCACATCATTGAAGTTGGGACTTGCTGAGAAGTAGAATGGTTTCCAATGTGTCCTTGGAGTTCCAGCCTATCCTCCCAGGTGTTAGTTCTCCTCATGCTCTCCTACTCCACATCCACTTCCCTTCCCAGTCGCCTGTGCTCCAAACTTCAGACCCATCACCAGAAGCAGAAGCAACAGTCTTACGTGAACTCTTTAACCAGGTCCCACAACGGCAGAAAGACAAATCACTGTAATAAGTCCTTTATTCCTTATCACTCATATGCTTCTATTTCTCTTATCTAACACTAACTGACATACTCCCTGGTATGCATTGAATTGTATCCTTCAAAATGATATGTTGAAATCTTAATCCCGGGCACCTATAAATGTGATCTTATTTGAAAATAGGGTCTTTTACAGTGTAATCAAGTTGAGATTTGGTCATTAGGGTGGGGCCAATCCAGTATGGATGCTCTCCTTATGAGAGACATAGATAGACACATTTGGAAGGAAGATAGCTATATGAAGGCAAAAGCAGAGATGGAAATTATGTTGACACAAGCCAAGGAACATCTGGGGCTTCCAGGAAAGGATATTCTCTCAGAGGTTTTGGAAGGAATGTGGCCCTAGCAGAAGCTTGACTTTGGACTTCTGGCCTCCAAAACTGTTAGAAAACAAATTTCTGTTGTATTAAGCCATTCAAATTTTTGGTAAGTTATTATAGCAGCTTTTGCAAACTAATACAGTTCTCTAGTTGGAATATTTCACATATTAAGTAGGAGGTGGGAGGCAGTATCAAATAATGAAAAAGTGTCCATAAGATTTGGTAACAAGGAGGCTGTTGGTGGATGGCATTGGTGGACGATCAGTAGAATGGAATTATGAGAATCAAATTGCAGGAGTTGAGGGGTGAATAAATATAAGAAAGTGAGAGGATTTAAAGCAAAATTATAATGATCGTCATTATAAGTCTACCTTTATGAAGCAAAAAATCACTGTTGTAGGTGGAATTGGTATCTGCTTAATTTCAACAATGACTTGCTACACGTTGGCTTTGCTTAGAATAATTACGCCCTTTAAGTTATCTTTCTGAACTTGTTTTTTCTTAAGTAAAGATTAAAATAATATCTACCTCAAAAATATATTGCAGGGATGAAAGGATACATAAATTAATAAAATGTTATGCAAACTACATTGCTATTTTTTTTCTTCTGCATTTTCTATTTTATTAAACTTATAGTTCCGCGCCATCATCTGTCTTTTAACTATGAAATACTCCTTCAATATGCATGACAACCACATAGATTTTCCCAGCTTTGAAAGTCATGTGACCTATGCTTAGAGATTTGTCCAAATTTGCAAATGTGCCGGTGTTGACATCCCAATGTATTCCTCTGTGTGGTGACTGGCAAGGTTGTTGTTATTTTCAGCACTGGTTATAAAATGCATTCCTATTACTTTTTTTAAAGTTTTTTTATTTTAATTCCAGTATAGTTAATGTACAGTAGTTACGTTGCTATTTTTTTGAATTGCTATTTTCTTACCAAAACACATTTATCGCATGTAAGTACGTATATAAGAAGTTATATGTATTATGCTTGATGGCATAATTAGGATCAGAAGTTATTTATGCAGGGGCGCCTGGGTGGCACAGTGGTTAAGCGTCTGCCTTCGGCTCAGGGCGTGATCCCGGCGTTCTGGGATCGAGCCCCACATCAGGCTCCTCCGCTATGAGCCTGCTTCTTCCTCTCCCACTCCCCCTGCTTGTGTTCCCTCTCTCGCTGGCTGTCTCTATCTCTGTCAAATAAATAAATAAAATCTTAAAAAAAAAGAAGTTATTTATGCAATTATTACAGCAAAAGTTCTTTAATAACCTGTACTTACAAATTTTGGATATAGGTATTCATTCATTCTCTTTAACTTTAGTAACACTTATTGATACATTTATAATCCATAAATGAATCTTTGTCCCTAAATCAGTTAGAGGGAAAAAATTAAGTTGAAAACTTTATCAAAAGGAAGTAAAATTATTTATATAATCAACAATAAGAGATAATGAAAGAGAAATCTTCTTCAGATCGTTATGGTTTCAATTATATTTATTTATGCATGTGTGTGTGTATATACATACGTTATATGTTACATAATAGGGAGCGGGAAGAAATAGTTAACCAAGAGTGTAATCATTCTATAGTCTAACCACCAAGCACTAAACCTGGTCAAGAAAAGCATTCAGAAATTGTCTGGAAGATACACCGATAAACTTTGGAGGAAAAGTGGCATTACTCTATTTCCATAAGACATGTACCTTACAGACCACAGGACTTCTCCAGTCTTTCCAAAATTTCTACCATTGTACGTATTTTACCTCCTTCCATCACCCTCTGCCTTTGAATAGCTTATCAAGTCTAATAAAATGGTAATGATGGTCACCCAAGGAATGAGCATACATCTTTCTCTGGGCATTTGACATTAATACCACAACACAATTTATGGAACCTAATGTTCGACTCTAGTATGGAACACATTAACAAGGGACAACAAATTAATAAATTATATTCTCTGGAATTTTTGTCAAAAGTTTCTCTCAGGAGCAGCATTAGCTTGAAAGTGTTAGAATTTGACTCTGTTAGCTGGCTGATATTTTCAACTGATTTTTTTCAACCAAAACAAATGTAAAATAATAAAATTCTATGAACTCACAGAGCATCAATTTTCAGAATACCTAATTCAATGCTGTAATTACATATCAAGGGTAAAGATGCAAATTGGTAAAATAATAATATTAGATGAAATTGAATGACAAGCATGGGAAAAAAGAAAAACAAGGTGAATTCTCACTATGAAAATTCAGTTTTCTCTCTGCAGAGTTTTTTTTTTTTAATTGCGAAGATATTGTTAATGTTTAACAGGTTTCCTGGCATTACATCATCCCCCATTTTTCCCCTGCAGAGAATCTAAACATGTGCTACTGGATATAAATACACACAGGAGGCCCCTCATTCAAGGAGAAACAAAGAAGTAAGACTATTACACAGATAGTCCAACCACTTTTAATCCCTCCTAATCAATGAGCCATGCACCCAGAGCTCTTAGGAGTTGAAAAGCTCTTCCATGCTATGACTCTTAGGACCCAAAATAGGAAATTAGTCAAAGAAAAATTGACCGGCACTTTATACCAATTTTTAAATTTATAACTTAAACGTTAAATGGAACAGGATTTCTCAACCTCACCATTATGGACATGAAGGTCATTCTTTATTGCGTGGAGGAGCTGTCCTGTCCATTGTACAAGGTTTGATCGCATCTCTCATTACCCCCAGCATTTCTACCCACTAGACTCCACTAGCACTCCATCCTCCCACCCTCACCAACTGCGACAGTCAAAAATGTCTCCAGACATTGTGAAATGTTCCCTGGGGCCCAAATGCCCTAGTTGAGAACCACGGAAAGGGAGCGCGAATCCCTGAACACTGAAGAGACCCAAGCTAGGCTCGCGTGCTATCCTGCACAGAGAAACGGAGTCCACCACGAGCGCCCCGCTCTACTATACTGCTCTCAGGAGCCCAGAAAATCTTCCTGAGTGGAAGTTGTCAATGTACATTCTGAAGTATGTCCGCAGAAGAATCACAAATCTTAGCAAAGCAGGATGGGGGAGATGATGTAAATATGAAGCTGACTGTGAACTGGAATGATGACAGCTTAACTAAATATATCCAAGTAGTGAAGGTGGCTAATGACATCGAGCAGGCTAGCTTCAAATGTTTTTACAATGGAGTACAGAAATTTATATTCATAGCAGAACATTAGGAAAAGGTTGAATTCTGCATAGCACATTTATACATATATTTGCACATACATGTACATATATGTGCATATACATGTGCATATGTGTGTGTATATATGTGGAAAATTAATTCAAGTACAGCACTCAGCACATTGCCAGACACATGGTGAGCGCCCATTAAATGGCTAAGTGCTGGCTGCTATTCTTAGTAATATTGGCATTGATAGTTTTACTTGTAATATTTAATTCTTTGTACGTTTAAACATTTTAATACTCAGGAATATTTCTTCTAGGACACACCCCTCTCTCTGTTTCTCTCTCTCTCTCTCCTCTCCTCCCTCTCAGTATCTCTCTGCCTCTGGCTGTAGGAAATTCTTCCTCATCTTGAAAGGCCCAGCTCAAGGGTGCACTCCTCTCGGTGGCTTCCCTGAAGGTCCCTCACCTTCCCACATGAAGAATTAATTTCTCCTGCATTTGTGTTTCCACACACTTAGTGCATACTTACATCATAGTGCTTAGCACATTGTATTATAGTTATTAAAGTCTGTGTGCGGCAGGCCCACCACAGCCCCTAGCCCTCAGGCTATGAGCTTTTGAGATTTTATTTACTCGGCCTTATGTCCCTTGTGCTTGCTACATGGTAGGCACTCAGCAAAAGCATGCCGACCTCAGCTGAATTATCTGGAAAATTCAATCATGTGGAAACCTCATTTCCCAATAATGCCAGATATATGAGGTGTGACTGAAGAGCAATGCCTTCTATATAGAATTTGGGGCTGTCAGCCTTATATGAAAAGATTAAATAAGTGAAATGATGCAAAGTGTGTTAACTTTTTACCAAGAAAAATAAAAATCTGGATAAATATCAGAACACTCCTTTAAATTGCACACATTTAAATATGAGTAGGAATAAATGGGGGAGGAGGGAGATGGTGGAACTAGAATATATTATTTTAAGACTTTTAAGTCTTGCGAAGATAAATACGTGTGACAGACATGACATAATGGGTCTTTTAAAAATTTTTCATTGCCTAACACTGTCAAAAAATTCATATACTAGATGGTTAATAGATTAGACAATGTCTTGAATATAAAACATATCTATAAAACACCAGTCTGAGTTAGAATCCCCACCACAGCTCTCCTCAATAATAACGTTAGGGAAAGTGAGCTTTATGTATTGAAATATGTATATACATATATACACACATTGTTGAATGCACTGTATTAAAGAACACAGTCTGCACTGACATTTCAATTGTTTCTGAGTTTAATTCAAAACACTCAGTAAAATAAAACCCACAAGTCTGAAGACAGAAGTTTTACATAGAAATTTCAAGAGGTGATCCTAGCTTTGAAAATGGCCAGAAGTGCTAGTTTCTTCTCCTATTTCCACTTTAGTTCTTGATTTAAGAAATATATGAAGCCATAGGTAATCAATACTAAACAAAATATAATAGTAATTGGATTTCAGAAGCACCTTTTTTTTAGTTTTTATTTAGATTCTAGCTAGTTAACATGTAGTGTAATTTTGGTTTCAGGAGTAGAATTTAGTGATTCATCATTTACCTATAACACCCAATTCAAAAGTACTTTTTAAAATTGAAATTCTTTTTGTTTTAACTGGTGACATGATATATAAATGAAGTATTTTTAATCTCTTCCTCCTCACTTTCAGAGAATTAAAGTGAAGGCTCCCCGTTGGCAGAATAACTTTTCATAGTATAAAGGAAAGAAAAGAGATATATTTATTTATCTATCTTCATTTTCTGTGGGGGAAAAATGCCTTCTATGGCTTAATTAAAAATAAGAGCCACTTATTCTAAATGCTAGTGTTTTGTTTAGTTTCGTTTTGGTTTGGTTTTGCCCACCTCTACCTTGAGAAGTTGGGAAGGCTATTTTGTAAAGAAACGTGTAGCGTGAAGTTGTTTCATTATTGTCTCTGCCTCAACTACAATTACACTTGTTCCTGATTATAAAAATAATGTTGGCTATAAAAATTTAGGAAGTACACAAAGGGGTAAGAATTAAAATTTCAAACCCACAAGCCTGGGATAAACACTTAGTGCTTCCTTCTGATCTGTTTTCCACATGAATTTATTTAAAATTAGTATAATTATGCCTCACACTTCAGTCAATTAATGTTATAGCCTAAGAACCTTCCAGTGTTATCAAACATTTTTAAAACACAATTTCTACTGTTATATATAGTATCTCCATTTTCCATATAATAAAGTGTGATTTTTTATCTTCTGTTTAACACTGAAATGTCCTCAGGGGCGCCTGGGTGGCACAGTGGTTAAGCGTCTGCCTTCGGCTCAGGGCGTGATCCCGGCGTTATGGGATCGAGCCACATCAGGCTCCTCCGCTATGAGCCTGCTTCTTCCTCTCCCACTCCCCCTGCTTTGTGTTCCCTCTCTCGCTGGCTGTCTCTATCTCTGTCGAATAAATAAATAAAATCTTTAAAAAAAAAAAAAAAACAACACTGAAATGTCCTCAACGTATGCGACTGCAAATAATAATACTGTAATAAACATTTATATGTGAATCTTTGTCCAATTTGTCCGCAACTCTGATATTTCTGTATAATTCATAAAAAACTAGCTTCCCATCTCCATCACTCTTCAGCTGTATTTCAAGGAAGAGTTTGATTATTTATTTGACATTTGCTTTCAGGGACAAGTTCAGAGACAGCTTCCATGGTGTTGCTATTAAGTTGGGTGATACTCATTTCATTACTAAACTTAAAGATGTACCAATTCCTTTTTTATGAATCAAAGATCAGGTGATTTTTTATTAAGTAAAGGCATCTGGCCTCGTATTACTTACTTTATCTTTACATAAAAATAGGTATCAGTAAATGGTAGCTATTGTTACTATAATAACCACCTACTTTGGGTTCCCCTGTGCATACAATCCTCTAAACCCTAGCAAAATAGATGCGCCTACTGAGCTACGTGAGTGTATTTTGACCAATATATTTATAAAGTATCAACTATGGTCTTTGTACAGTGATAAGCACTAGTTCTTCCCAATTCATCTGAAATACTTTTATTGTTCTGAAATACTTATTATTCCTTTTATTCTTTTCATATTTGTAAACTAAAATCCTAAGATATACAGCAATTTCTCCATAGGAAAATTCCAAAGTCCATGCTGTTATTGCTATACATCACTATTTTCTATGGTGGCTGAAATCCTACAAAGAAACCTGAAATATTCTAAGAGGCACATGTACTGTTTCTATGTTGTCCATCCCTTAAGTATATTTATATACTTCTTTGGAACAAAAAGTGGAGTGCAAAAAGTGAATCCTGGATGTATAGACAAAGGCAGGGCTTCTTCTTACACTGCAGATTAATGAACATCTAGTAATGGACGAATGCCTATTTCGAAGACAAGGAAAGCATTCTGCCAGAGATTTTCTCAGCTGATCAACAGCATATAAAATTGAAATGTAGGGTACAGATGCGTGAGTTTGCATGTTTCAGAGATTGAAAAACTGGGGAAAAAGCCTATACACATTAGCAAAAACAAAACCCACAGAAAGGAATAAGTATAGCATAAACCTACAGGATGATTCAGCAACAATACGTGATAGTAGATTTCAAGAATGTCAACTTAAGAGAATTGAATTGATATGGAATTGAATTTACTGAATTGAACTTTTATAAATACTATTCATAAATTGGATAGCAACTTATGCAATCTATACCATCCTAGAGTTAAGAATGGCAAGCCAACACAGTATCAATCAAATATGTCCATGTATTTTAGATTTTAGAAATCATTTCTCAAAGATTTAGGGAAAATATTAAGGATATTAGGAGATCTTGGATCTTAGAATAGATCTAAACCCATGTTAAAATAAGCAAAGACTTAGCCAAATTATACTCAGGAGTACTGAAAAAACATGCAGATGTAGTTGTAGAAACACTGAGACTAATTTTTTCAAATCGGGTATAATTAGAGAAATAGCAAAGTTTCAAGATACACAAATGTCCCATTTTCTGAAGAAATTGAAATTCTCAAAACTGTGAAATCTGATAAGCTAAGCGTCAACACCCATAAATAACCCAAGTGTATTATTCATAAAAATCAGCATGGGTTCACCAGGAATGAGTCTATAAATTATTATCAATAGTCTCTTCTAGCAGTCCTTTATTTTCAGCATGTTTATTATGTCTTAAATTATGCAGTTCCCATACTTAGAGAATAGAGGTGAAAGAAAGTGAAACGGGTGGCTAGTTTAGTGGATAACATTTAAAAATGTCCTGAGTATATACAACAATAGACTTAAATAAAAGTTAGGATTTTAAATTGTGATCAATGTGAAGTCTGTATTTAGACTCAAACAATCAGTAAGTATACCCCAGAGGATAGAGACCTGGTGTACCAATGGGTCCTGTAAAAAACACTTGGGATATGAAATAACCAACTACAAATTCTGTATGCAAAATATTGTGAATGACTAAAAATGGAGATAATGCAAGTATTTTAAGATATATTAATGGAGTATTATTCCAATCTTGGGTAATAATAATTTCAAAATTTTAATTTATATCAAGCAAATTAGTGCTGAGGATTAAAAAAAAATTATTTAAGACACTATCCTTTCTTTAAGGCGCTCACAGTCCAAGTGTGGAAGCAAACAGAAAATTATAACTAAAGTATTGGTTAGTTATGGCAATATAATTAACTAATATTTGGAGTATAATTTTTAATTCTCATCACTTAATCTTATTTTTTAAAATTTTATCTATTTATTTGAGAGAGCATGAGCGGGGGGGGGGGGCAGAAGGAGAGGGAGTAGCAGACTCCCCGCTCAGAACCTGAGTACATAGGGCTGCATCCCAGGATCTGAAGGCAGATGCTCAACGACTGAGCTACCCAGGCACCCCCTCTCATCACTTAATTTTAAAAGACACCATCATTATTTAGTATTAAAAAATAATGTAGTATGCCAGGCTCTGTCTCTGACAAAAACAAACAAAACCCAAAAACTTAGTATGAATGAAACCACTGGATTGAGATTTAAACAAACAAAAATCCACCCATAGACAAATAGCTAGGGAATGTTTGAGCTGAGAAAGGAACACAGATTTTTCTGCCTTGGAATTACTGCTCTTAAAATAAGATAAGCACTTATTAAAGTACATCCAGCTGAAACAGTATTTCATGGGTATTAAGTATTACACACCCAAAGGAAAAGATTTCATAGTCAAATAATTTTGAGGAAGACTAGGTTTCTTTTCTCTAAAGCCTTTCTAAGACTTTAATATTCTGATGTGCATTGTCAATCTCCTAGAGAATGGTCTAACAGGTAGGATTTTCAAATGCATTTGACCTCAGAAGATTTTTATTCTTTTTTCTTCTTCGAGCATTATGAGGGGCTACTGTCCCGTTGAGCACCCACTGGGAACTCTGATACTCTTGAGGACCAAGAAAAATCTAAATGTCAAAGACTAGAAATATACGGCCAGGTGAGGGAGGAGCCTTGGAGGGGACAAGATAGCTGCCTTTAAATATCTGTCTCATCAAAGAAAGACATACCATTTCACCAAAGGGAAGATCTAGATCTAATGAGTGGAAGCTACTGGAGACAAATTTTATCTCAACATGACATATCAACTAAGAGTTCAAAAAAAAAACAACAACAGAAGAGCTGTCCAACAAAGGTGGCATATCACTATAGAGCTGTTACCCAAGAGACTTCACTGGGGGAAAGGTTGGAGAATTCCACCAAGTTTTCTTTTCAACTCTTCTATTTGAAGGTTCATTGCAGTAATTATCAACTGATAATATATTTAGTATTTCAGGTTATCTGTCCACTTTTGCACCATTTTGAATTAACCATTTTACAGACAGAAGACATACAGGTTAATAGTCAGAACCTGTTGCAAATGTAATGCCTTATATCAAAATACACATAACAACACACATGCAATTTACCTTTATGCCAGAGAGAAATAAAGCTGCTCTTCTCTAACTTACAAAACACTAAGTTATTCAAGTCATTTTAATTATTGATTTTATGCATGCATACTGAAATGGAAGTTTTCTCATTTACAAAACGAGACAAGTGGCCTTGGGAGCGTGAGACCATCTAGTATACAGATTGGTGTGAGGAGGGAGGAAAAGCTAGGAAGGCACTTTTCAGATCAATTACTCTTACTTTCAATATGTCTATACCTGGCTTTCAATGTCATTACATCCAAAGAAAACGTGATTTGATAGATCACACGGGTTAGCAATGGATTTTACTACAATTAACCTTTGTTTGCATCGTAAGTTAGATACAAAGTCATTACCTATTTGTGTATTCCTTGATGATCTGATATATGGTAATCTTAATTGTTTCATTTTCAAATCGGCTATTGCTCTGGTCCTTGTATATTCGGAATTCAGCTGCTGTCACTGCTTCCCCATGAGGAATTTGAGTCAGATCAAACCGGAATTCTTTGTAATGCCTTCGCTGGTGAGAAAAATCCTTGTCTCTTTCAACTGAAGAAGAAAAAAAAAAAAAAGGAAGGAAAAAAGTTAGTCCTTTATAAAATATGGAAATTAATGGTAAATTCTCCAGCTTTGAAAATGAATACAAACAAGTAGGATATTATAAAACTGGGAAAACACTAGAACCACAGACCCATACACGTTTCCAGTGGAAGGAAATTCCACAAACCAGCAACCTTTAGTTCAAAAGCAATATAACCTCTGTGGTTTCATACAAATTCCTGGATCTTAAATAGAAAGGCTATCCAAAAATGTTTTAAAAAGCAAAGGTTGTAAAATGATGACTAGCATGTATCAGGTACCAGAACACGGAAGGGTCCATACAGGAATAGAATACGTTATAGAAACCCCCAGCGTTCCAGGTGAAGCCAATGATGAGATTTAGTGCACCTGAGGGAGGAAAATAGGAAGGACTGAGAAATTGCAGGCACATAAGAACAATAATGTTTATGACATTATAAAGTTCAAGTAAATAAAACAAATTCATGTTCACAAGAAAGATTACTTCAAAAATGCCTTCCCCAGAAGAATTTTTTTCTCCTTCTAGAAATGAAAAGTTCTTCTTTTATTAAAAAAAATAATATCACTTTTATTACTTCATACAGATTGTTTAGTACAATCTCCTTACCCATGGTGCAGCATAAAGCCTTTCAAAGACCTCTGTCTGTTCTTACTCAAAATAGAGAAGGAAACATATTTTCCCCCTTCAACAACCTTCCTGCTAAATGAAGTCAGAGAACTTTTCCTCTTGGGAACATTATGGAATGTTGAAGAATTCAGGACAGTAAGTGTCAGGCATATTATTATATAACTTGGCTTTGTAAAATAGAATATTATTTCATACAGTCTTTATCCACTGGACACCAAACACCTTCTTAAGGAATTACCTATTCAAAGGACTCGTTTCTAGTAACGCACTATCATTTGATGGAGTTATGTTTCTCAGTATTGGTAGCTTTCTCAAAATCTCAGTTATCTAGGATACTGTAGGACAGGATCACAAAAATCTCACTACAAAGCACTGTGCCCAAGGCACCTCATAATTGCAGCCTGTAATAACACTTGTGCATGTTCCCAGTGATGTGTTTCATTGCTAAAATTTTGTTACGAGAAGATAAAAAATGTATAAATTATATAAATGAATTCACAAGTTGAAAAAGTTGCATGAAGATATGAAAATATCTTGAGGTGGTTCATTGAAATCATGTCAACTCTGCTATAAATATCTGAAACTTGGAGTCCTAAACTAGAGGAAGAGGTAAGATAGGAGGAGAGAAGAGGGTCATGACCTTCCAGGAATGACTGTGGAAGCCAAGGCTACCAGAGCTCTGTGTTCCGTGGCCAGATGGGTTCCATGAGGAAGCTCAGGACAGAGGAATGCATAATTCCTTGCCTTCATTCTCCAAAACAATCTTCGGTTTGGTTTCCCCAGAAGTAGGAGGTGGTTTAGGAGAGCGAGGAGCTCATCTCCACTTCTATCTCCCATACCTAAGCCAGCAAAGAAGAATATAAGCTACACCTGGGGGCATTTCTGTCCTGGGGAGCTTGGCAAGGATGGTATGCTCTTGGACTGCCTGGCTCACGCTGACACCACCTCATCTGACTCATATTTTTTTTTTTAATATCTCTATCTTGGTCCTAAGAGAGGTCTACTCCTAGGGAGATCATTCATCAACTTTTCCTAAATAATAAGGTAATCTCATTTTTAGGATGCTATTGTGGCCAATAATTTAAACCACTTTTCTGACTACACTTCTACTGGCAATAGCATAGACTGGTGTGAACACATTTCCTGTGACTCTGTTTGCCTGTTCTCCCCACTCAGCCGTGTGAGAGGGAAAGCATAAAGGTAGAAAATGCCTACAAACTGGATATGTTATAATGAAAAGGCCTTAAAACTTGCCATGTTAAAACTTGCCATAACTTTTGTTTACAGAGAACTAAGCTTAATTCACTGCAAACCTGTTCTTTTCGGATCCTAATTTAAATGAAGTAGATGATATTATAAAACAGTATTTAAATAGCACTCATCATATTCTGGTACTGTTCTAAGCATTGTATTAATATTAACATATTATACTTTGTAACAACCAGTGAGATAGGTTTTATATTATCCTCACATTGAAGATGAAATAACTGAGAAGGCAGAGAGAATAAATACCCAAGAATTTGAATCAAGCATTTGAGGCCACCAAGCTATGAAATCTGAAATCTCAGATACACAAGTCCAAAATCGAAAAAGCTCTGAAAACTGAATGTTTGGCTTCAAGTCAATTTGGCAGAAGAACTGGAATTTAGTTGATTTGAGGCAACTTAAAGTCTCTATTTATCCCACTTTTTATAAATATTTATTGCTTTGCTGCAGAAACGTTCATGTGTTTGACTAGGTTGTACTGGTCCAGACTCTGCTTGAAGAGTTCCGTATTTTATGATAAATGCACCAACCAGCCATTCACGCCAGTTAGAATGGCAAAAATTAACAAAACAGGAAACAACACATGTTGGCGAGGATGTGGAGAAAGGGAAACCCTCTTACACTGCTGGTGGGAATGCAAGCTGGTACAGCCACTCTGGAAATAGTATGGAGGTTCTTCAAGATGTTAAAAATAGAGCTACCCTATGACCCAGCAATTGCACTACTAGGTTTTTACCCCAAAGATACAGATGCAGTGAAAAGAAGGGCCACATGCACCCCAATGTTCATAGCAGCAATGTCCACAATAGCCAAACTGCAAGAGCCAAGATACCCTTCAACAGACGAATGGATAAAGCAGATGTGGTCCATATATATAATGGAATATTATTCAGCCATCAGAAAGGATGAATACCCACCATTTGCATCCACATGGATGGAACTGGAGGGGATTATGCTAAGTGAAGTAAGTCAAGCAGAGAATGACAATTATCATATGGTTTCACTTACATGTGGAACAAAAGGAATAGCACAGAGGACCGTAGGGGAAGGAAGGGTAATCTGAAGGAGAGAAATCAGAGACAGAGATGAACCATGAGAGACTATGGACCCCAGGAAATAGACTGGGGGTTTCAAAGGAGGTGGGGGAGGGAGTAACAGGGTGATGGGTATTAAGGAGGATACGTGTTGTGATGAGCACTGGGTATTATATGCAACAAAGGAATCATTGAACACTACATCAAAAATTATGATGTACTATACAGTGGCTAACTGAACATAATAAAAAAATGTATTTTTCTATTCTGAAAGTCCATATGTAAAATTCTAAATAACAATCATCATACAATTCTTCATTAACAATCCATTTTATATTTGAAATTTAGACAAAAAAAGAAAACCTATAGTCCTCAAAATAAGGCCTGAGACATGAGTTTGTTAGGATCCAATCTAAACCATGCACCTGTGTAATGCAAATAAGTATTGAATTCATATTATGTAAAGTCATCTACTGTTCTGGAATCCCCTGTGAGATGTTAGTATAATAAAGCGGAAAGCTAGAATTTCAGCTGTTATTATAAAATTTCAGTTTTCTAATCCAGGCTATTTAACCTAACCCCTTAAGGGGGCAAATTTTCAAAGAGTTTAATAAAATTTTATATTAAATATACCACACAAAGTAAAGTTGCAGTGCAGATTTGTCTAGTTACTCAAATTCCTATATCCTACTGCTTTGAATTATAATTGCACTAGTAAATTCCATGGGACATGTTGGAGTGAATAATGGAATGAAATTTATATTTATACAGCACTGCACTCCTAACGACACTCACAAACATTCACGAGGTAATCTCAGTTACCTCCAAGAGCAAGGCTGGGGAGGTGTCAAATGCTAATACCCCTCATTTAAGAATAAGAAATTGGGTGATGACAGCTAGGCGGTAACAGATGTCTGTCTTCTAAAGCTCATTATAAATCTTTGCTCAATGTCCGTACCACCTACGTAATGACATCCTACAGTTCTGTACTTAGAAACTAGTTCATAGCTAGTATATTTATACGATGTTTCTCAGAAGTACGCCAAAAGGTGGACAATAGGCTAGAGAATCAAGGGCTTGATCCACAATGGCCAGTTAGCATCTAACACAAACAATGCTTGATCCAAAGAAGTCTTCTAATAAATACTAAAGGAAAGACTGTATGAATGGATGAAAATCTCACTCTTACCTCTTCACTAAGTATCATCCTGCTGCATTACCTGTTGACGAAAGGCATGATAATTTCTTTAACTCTCATTTGTTTGGCACATAATTCGTTTAATCCTCATACCTTATTTATGTCTCTAAGTTTCTATAACTTGCCCAAAAGCCCACTATGAATAATCGGGAGAGAACAAATTTCATTCCACAGTCAAGAATTCAATTCCTGGGGTGCCCGGGTGGTTCAGTCAGTTAAGCATCTGCCTTCGGCTCAGGTCATGATCCCAGGGTCCCCGGAAGGAGCCCCACGCCAGGCTCCCTGCTCAGTGGGAAGCCTGCTTCTCCCTCTGCTGCTCCCCCTGCTTGTGTGTGTGCCCTCTCTCTCTCTCTGTCAAATAAATAAAATCTTAAAAAAAAAAAAAAAATTCAATTCCCGAGCCCTCAACAACACAACACTGTGTGTGTTTGTTTTTCCTGGATGTGGTTTTATTTATCTCATTATCACTCAGCAAAGCTGATCTTTCAACGCTTTCATTCTCCTCTATGATGTTGCTACCCTGTAGACGATGCCATGCTTTCTGGACTCTGCTCATTCTTCTAGAACTCAGTCCCTCCAATCTTTATCTTAGTAAATGCCATGTTATATTCACTTATTTAATATTGATGCCATTTCTTATCCAAGGAAATTTTTATGAATAAACAAGTGATTATATTCATAATATGAATTAATATTATGTAACATCTGTATTAGTATGCAAGGTCATCCTTTTACTACAACCATATTTTAAAATAATCGTAACTGACCAGCTGGATCTTTCCATATTCCAACCTCTTCTCCACCAGCCTACCAAAATGACCTTCCCAAAACCTATGAAAAAGAACGTATGGACATGTTTTATATTCCTTAAATGTAAGTTTTTTACAGGAGATATCCCTGCCATGTTTATATTTGATGATTTAGGTACATAGTAAGCCTTGTTTCACCATGTATGACAGTGTACTATAACCCACTGCAGTTATAAATGGCTTGGAAAGCTTAAAAGATAAACAAATGAACAAGAAAATAATCCAAAAAATATACACAATTTTTGTTTTTTAATTCGTATTGCATTAAATATTTGGTCCTTTCAATTCACTCTTTAATTAGAATGTTAAATCAACTAAATACCATGAGATTCTTCAATCATCTTTATTATCATTTCTAACAAAATCTGTATTGACAGATTAAAATATATAAGACTCCATAAAATCATAATTACATTCCTACTGGATGTAAGAAAAGACTCTCTTAATCACTGGGTAAACAAAAAACAAACAAAGAAACAAAAATGAAGGCAGGAGGTATAGCTCATTGAAAGCAGATCCAGATTTGTCAAGGGGATAAAATGACACATGTTAAAACATACTGAGGTCAGGAGGTTGACACTTTTCTCTATTGAAGACCATCCTTTATCCCATACCACAGACGTCATTTCTGTGCTATGAAGTGGAAAAGAGAGTTCGGGAACACACATACAAAGATTTAAAACACACATCTGTATCAATCAATTCACCTATGAAAATTGCATTTAAAAAGAGAACACAGTGGCCTGCCCAGACTCTTATTTTCATATCCGCTTACATATCTAACAAGGTTCATAGACTATATTTTGCCAATGGCCATATATACAGTAGTACACGAATGCCACACACTCTTCTCCCACTGTCATTAGGAGACGGGATTGTTTTGAAGATCGATAGGTGTAAGCCAATGAATATAACCATAAAGTTTAAATAAGTCCATCAACATAGGATTGTTTACTTATCTGAGATGACAGTTGCCAATAGCGCTCTCCGCAAAAATTAAAAACAGTTGCTTTCCTGTGTATATATATATATATACACATACACACACACACAAACTCAGAGAAAATAAACCACCAAAAATTCAGCAAAATGTATACAGTTTACCACTCAAAACACAATCATAATGATGGTGGCAAATATTCGCTTCCAGGAAGCCGATTTTTGTCTATTCCAAACATTTGCATCTATGTGAACTACCTGGAGCTAAAGAAAGCTCACGTGTGCCAGCAGAACCAGAGAATTTATTAATTATTATTATTTGGTTTTAAAAAGGGGCAACATCAAAGCATCCAAGAGGTAAAATACCAATCAAAAGATTCACATTCCATGATTAATGGGCTGACAGTAAAAAGAAACAGACAGTTAAAAGAAACAGAAGCACCCAACTACATTCTAAATGCTCTAAATTGCCAACGTTTCGCAAAGATTAAGCTTCTCGTGTTTAAAGTCAGACACTGGAACCTTTTATTGCTGAGGTATAACTTAACAGAAGTTAATGACTGATTGCAGTCCCTCTCTCTCCCAAACAGACACCTCTCTGAGTGTCTTTATCATTAATAGAAATGGGATAGAAATGTTCCGATTAAAGATTTTCACGTCTACCATATCTGAAGAGTAGGATTAATTGACAGAGGATTGCGGTTTTATCTATGTAGTGATTTATCTGCAGTCTTCAGTAGATGCATTCAAGGGCAATCAGTCTTAATCTCCCACACAAGGGCTATAACTCGGAAGACACAAATAGAATCAGTAGCTGCGAGGCGAAGATAGCGTTCTCCCAGGAGCCCAGCCAGCTGTTGAAAGAGTACAGATCATTGTTTGCTGCTGAGTGCAAAAAATCATTAAGCGATTACTCATAGAATTATTACTTATCTGTGTTGCATTTTAAAGAAGAAGAGGGGAAAAAAGCAAAGATAACATGTGACTACCAAGATGTATCACTTCACAAGACATCCTTCACAGACTGGTCCTGGGAGAAACATAAACTGGTCCTATAAAGGCCTATCCATTGATTGGTGAGCGCACACGCAATGCTCCTTTGAATGGATAACCATTCCAGGGAGTGTGGTAAACTCCAGATTCCAGAAACCCTAAGAGCCTCTTAACACCACAGTAACGTTTGACCTGAAGGAGGGAAAACTGTCCCCCTGAATGTATTGTTTCAAAGAACGATCTCAATTGGCTTTCGAAATGTTCTGTAGTTAAAATACTTTTACTTGTACTCATAAATGCTTCCTGAATTCAGCTTTATAGAGAAGGAAATCTCAAAAGAAAGGTGAGACAGTTAAATACTTTAAATATTTTAGTGAAATGGCTAAACAAATTGGTGTCCTGAATCAATTTCGAATACATGTAATTTTGAAATTTACAAAATTTAATTAATGGCCCAATATCTAAATGTTATTTTGCTTTAACAAATATAAGCGACTTAGGAACACAAAGAATTCAGTCTTGTACGAAGAGAGCTTGGAACTGGGATAAAGATGATGCCATGTTTTACTTGCCCTCAGACTGGATGAGCCCAGCACTCAGCCCTCAGTAGTTACTTAGATTACTATAATGATAACAGCTTTACAGATTAAGCATTGGCATGAAAATGGATATATTTCATTATAATAAATAAACAATAACAGTAAGTTAAGTAATTTTTTATTTGATAAAATTAATATATTTCATTTTTTTTTCCATCTCCCTTATTGGATGCAGTCCATCTCCTGGCTGTCAGACAGCTGCTTTTCTTTTTCTCATCTTCCACATATACTCATCTTGATTAACCTAAAAATAGCTACTATGCTCCTTTTCCATTTATTCAATCCCAAATATTTATTGGATAACTGCTCTGGGCCAAATCCTATAAAGCTAAGGAGATATACAAAGAAAAGAGATAGGAGCTCAGGATGAGAAAGAAAGACACGGAAAAGTACGATTGTGATACAATTGTGTTGAGGCTACCGGGGATATGTGTAATAAAAGGCAGAATTTAAAAAGGAAGGAACAACACATTATATATAGGAGGCTGCAGGAGGAGATCATTTTTGAGCTTGGTCTTAAAGAAGTTTCATCAGGTAAAGGGTTCATATCGATGGAAAGAGATTTACAGGCTATGGCCGAAGTTGCAAATAAAATAATAGTTCATTGTCATTGCACAATATGAAGTCTAAAAGGTCAGCAGTGGAATCAGAAACAGTAAGAGTTTCCTGGGAACAGATCAATGTTTTCCACTCTTCCCATCCCATTGGTGCATTATGTATTCTAATAATTAAAGAAAGGAACTTATATTTTTGTAATCAGTATCACAGGCAAGTATATAGTCAACACTCAGTTTTGAAAGAAAGCTGGATGAATTAATGATTCCCTAATAATCCTCTCCCTTTCCTAACTTGATGCTTTTCCTCACCCTGTCCTCTAACCAAGATGCTTTCCCCATTTTCAGAACTCCAAATCCTACCTCTACTTAACATCTCCAGTTCCAGGGACGCCTGGGTGGCTCAGTCGGTTAAGCAACAGCCTTCAGCTCAGGTCATGATCCCAGGGTCCTGGGATCGAGCCCTGCGTCGTTGTCAGGCTCTCTGCTCCCTGGGGAGCCTGCTTCTCCCTGTCCCTCTCCCTCTGCCGCTCCCCTGTTAGTGTTCTCTTACTCTCAAACAAATAAAATCTTAAAAAAAAAAAATCTCCAGTTCCAGTGCCACAAACACTACTTTGAAAATTTCTGCCCACATGAATTTCTCCTGCTGGGGACCCATAGCACTTTCTCTATACCTCCCTTTAGATAATGGACATGACATAAGTAAGACTGCTGGATGTGAAGAAAAACTTGAATTCAATCTTATTTACCTAACTTATTAAAGAGTGTGATATTAAGAAAGCAATTTGACATCCCTATGTCTTTATCTACCCATCTTTAAAATGAAGGTTGGAGATAAAAGGCCCACTCCAGTGTGTTCTACAGGTTCAATGGTATTTGAGAGAATCCTAGTATATGTGCCTGGAACACAGCAAGTTCCGAAAAGCAGTAGCTATCCTATTAATCACTTTCCACTTGCATTGTAATTATTATGCCACCCTATGGGTAAGACACTTTAGAAAAATATCCATGTTTTCTTCTTGTTTTGTTTCTTATCTTTATATTCCTGCATAAACCCCAAACAGGACTTTTTGTATGGGAAATGGTCGATAAAAGTTTAATTATAGAAAACTGCTACCTGTCCTAAAACATAGCCATTTTGATCATCAAAATGTCACTTTATCTGGAATATAGGTATATCGATAAAAGGGATTAATATTATTGCTCTTTTTAATTCATTATAGTGGAGTTAAAAACCTTCAGGCTAGAGTTAGATTTTTACAAGAGTGGATAGAAAATAATTGTATTTACTTGATACCCTGCTTGGATATTTCACATGTGCAAGGTAGAAACACAGTTGCACATACTTTGACGTTTACGTATTACCCATCAATCTAATCAAATTTACTGGTTCTGACACATCTCTTTAAGGGAGTCTGGGAGTCACTTAGTTATTTTTACCCTTGAGGACAACAATGCATCATAAAGCACAGAAAATATTTTGTTATTGTTTTTATCATAAGTATGTTATACAAGAAATTATAAGTTGGAATTTAAAACAAATGTTCATCTTCTATGGGTTGAATATTAATATTAACCTTGAGAAATTAATTTAAAGTAAATATAGAATACCTGACTAATTCACTTTGTGTAATAAGAAATGATTATTTAATGATGAGTGGGTATATTTAGTATATAAATAATGGATTTCAATCACACTGTGTACAAATATTTGAGAAAAGTTTGTGTTTGCCTATAAGAAGTCAACATAAAAGCACAGCTGTCTGATAATCACCTCTTGGTAAATATTTAGTTCTCATGTTTTCTTTAGTAGAAATATCTGTGGGTTTTATGGATTGCCTGGCAGCTAGAGGTCAACCATTCTAATCTCACCAGATTTCACTGAATGACCTCGTGAAGACTTCTGTTCCATCAGTAAAATAAAACAGCCCATTTTTAACCACCTGAAGGTGATAGAGGTTACAGTACGTCAGTATACGGCAAAGAACCTTTCTTTACATCTTGAATACAATGCAATGATAGTTTATCTACAGTGAATATTTGTGGTTATCTGACAAAAACAGGTCAAAGGTTTTGTGAGTTTTCCTCTGAAATTGCTCAGTGCCTTCTCTAATGACTGATAATTGAAAACAGAGACTGGAACTATACAATGTGCTGGGTGACAGATAAGCAGTAGATTAATGCCAATACTTGGTTAGGAGACACTAAAAGGTCAGGAGTCACAGGAATTAGCTATTGTGCTACTGTGACAAGACAGACATCAAAAGTCTATTATCCCTTCAACAGCCCTTCCCCAAGCCTGAAATCTGTTCTCACTTCCTTTGGTTATAATTAAGAGATAATTTTGATGTCATTGTACACATGATGTCAAACTGAAGGCACTCACCCTAAGTGTACCAATAGTCACGGTTTGCATTTTTTTATTTATGTAATAAAGATTTTTTTCATACCACATTTTGAATGTATTCAATGCTTCTTTGGAGAGTTTTAGAAACCTTGAATCCAGCGAAAGATAATTATATTTAACGGGAAGAAAGAAAAACTAGAATAAATTTGTTCGGAATTTCTCTATGGGGGTAAAATGAAGAAGGGTAAAGCAGAGTTTGCATAGTATGTAGGACATGAGACTTTTTGTAGCTGAACATATAAATGTCTTTCTCAAATTTAGTGCTTTAAATATTAAATTGATACGATACCTTTTATAGAGTTCACTCAAGTTCAATCTGCAGTTCAGTCTGTCATTTTGGAACAAAAGCAAACTATGAATTACTTCCACCAAATGGGTTGCATCAGTGAACTTTGGTAGATGGAAGGAGGTCACAGAAAAATGTGATTGTATTTAATGACATACAGAGTTATTAGAGACATAATGACATTGTTTTATAGGTTTTTAAGAAGAGGAATAGAATGATATCTAAGAATATATTATACATATATTCTATTATAACTAATATAAGGGCAGCCGATCTGTCTGCTTGGCAAGGACCATAAGTAGCCTTTGGTGGCCCGTGTTCGTTTTCTAAGAAGTGTTTATTTGCTGTCTGTCTCCCCCACTAGATTTTGAGCTTGACAACAGCAACGCTTTTGCTTGGCTCATTGCTGTACACTCAGCTCCTACCTCAATCTCTGGCACACGGTATGTGTTTAATGTACATGTGGAATGAATGAATATAGGAATATATATCAGCTTCTGGTTCTCTTTTTGGTTGGTTGGTTGGTTGTTTCAGGAGGGAGAGTATGTAGACCCCGTTATTCCAACTTAGCCAAAAGTGGAATCCTTCAACCATTGATTCTTAAATGAACCCTGCCCATATTACAAGATAGTATTATTCCTAATGGTATATTCCTTTTTTCCCTTCTTCTTTGAAAGTAATTCAAATAAACAATGATAACTTAGAATCTTAATGTCATATATTTATTTTCCGTTTCCACTAGCTATATTAAACTTAAAAAATACATGACTAATAGACTCTCTATGATTCTTAAATGGACATATGATTCTTGGGGAAGGAGGAAAAGGTAATTGGAAAATAAATAACATTGCTCTCATTTTATGGTTATTAATAAAATTATATTACAAATAATTTCCAGATTTAATCATGTGTTATAGAAGGTAATAATTATGCAGTTTTCAAGTATAATTCATATATTCTCATTGATTTTTCTCTATTTATATAGAAATGCTTTAGAATATCACTCTTCCAAATATATATGTATTATATATATATATGTGTATATATATATATATAATATATAACCAAGTCTTTGGTAACATGTTCATAATTTTTTTATCTTTTCCCTAAATTATTGAAAATAGTTGCTCCCTTCGAAAATATGTTTTGTTTTTGTTAGTTACTAAAAAAATATTATAACTGCTTTATTTGGTATGTTTTTCTAACATCCTCCTTGAAAGTAAAAGTTTGTTCCATCAATTTATATGTTTACAGATAGTACATGACTTAACATTTCTTTATAGCACATTTTTTAAATGGTGTTAGATGAATCTATACATTGTATTAAAAAATGTTTTCTATAATTGGAGGCCTACTTCAGAACATGTGTTAGATTTAATAAAGATGTAACAGGTGCCAAAATCAATAAAGAAATCATACGATCTTCCCACATTTATTGAATGAAACCACACAGCAATTAGAGTCAAGGGATCCTTAGTGGTCTCAGGTCACAGGGTATTCATATGAACAATCTCATATTTTGGTTGATCTGGTTTCACACTCCTGGGCTTTTCCTTTGTATTGGGATTTTGGGTCAACCACAAAACTCAGAGCAAAATTCGTCACTGAGCAGTATCTGGTTTTGAGTTCAAACTATACAAATCCTCCAAGTTTCTTAAGATGCACACCTGGAAGGAGCAATAAGTCTTCTGAGATCCAAGTCAGACTGTCTCATTTTAGATTCAAATTTAACAACTTCCTGAGTCTCCAATCCAATTTTATATCAATTATCAGATGGCCCTGTTTCCTAATATTTTTTGTTGCTGAAAGTTTGACGTGTTCTTCATATTATTTAATAATCCATCCAAATAACCCGTATGTACCGTTACATAAAGAACCAAACTCAGCAACAGGAAAAGCTAAGGACCAACCTTATTTAAACCACATATTACTCAAAAAGGTCAGGAACTGATAATATCTAGTACCTCCAGAAATTAGTATGATGAGTTTGGGGTTAAAATAAGGATACCTGAGTACTAGATGTTTAAGAAGGAGGTGAACTCTTAGATTACTATCGACATCTGTGCTGCTCAGTGACTGTTTTTCCCCACCGAGTCTCAGTTTGGAAATTTTCTGGAGAGAGGAAATGGTGTCATCAGCAGACACAGTGAGAGTGTGGTAGTATACTGAAAACAGAAAAACTAGACAAACTTATGCATACTGAATGCTGAGTTCCCAGGCCTCTTTCCCATATTTGGTTCCCATAAGGTTTGAAAGCCAGGCTTGTACCTTGAAGACAAGAGAATGAAAGAGTCCTCTCATTGAAATCTGACCATTCCAGAAGAAGGACTAAGTCTCCACAAAATGGCAAAGCAAGAATATCTTAAAGAGAAAATGATACTGACAAGTTCCACCCACACGTGAAAAGTTTATCAGCTTTTTAATCTCTCACTATTAACTAAGAGCAGAGTAACAAAAAGATCACTAGATATCTGAGAAAATTCTCTACCTTCAAATATAGAGACAAAGTAGCTTTTTAAAAGAGGAATTTAAAGGAACTTAAAAAAATAAAAAAGCAAACTACTAAAAAACTACCATAATACCCTTTGAGAGCTAAGAGACGATACTGCATTCATGAAACAAGAAGACGCTGTAAAACAAACATATTCATTGCTAAACATCTCTTATAAATAGAGCTAAAATTAATCTCAGTGTGAAATATTAAGTTGAAAATTCTTCATAAAGGAAAGCAATTAATTAGTCAAAGTCAAAGGAGTACAAAACAGAACAGGAGAGGAAGACCAAAGAAAGAAAGAAGAAGGAAAGAGAAAAGGAAGAATCCAGAATTCGCCCCAGTAGTCATGATTCCATAAAGAGAGATGGGGGGAAGGGAGGAAGTTATCAAAGAATTAATTCAGTTCACTGATCAAAAGTGTAATAGTTTCAGGCCTGAAAATGTCTGCTTTGTGGACAAAGATTCCCCAGGCTTCCAGAAACAAATACAAATCACATACATAGGGACCCATGAATCAAAACAGATGCCAACTGCTCAAAAACAACAGTGCAATCTAGAAGACAAAGGGACAAATGCCTTCAAAATCATGATGAAAATTGTTTGCACCCTAGAATTCCAGACTCAATTAGCCATCAAATATGAAGGTATAATAAGAATACTTTAAGACATGGAAGGTATGAAAAATCTGATTCCCAAAAGCATTTCTTAGGAATTTCCTACACAAGTTACTCCACCAAAACAAAGAAGTAAGCCAGAAAGAAAATGAAAGCATGGGCCACAGGAAAAAGGAGGTTTAACACAAGAGAAACAAAGATAATTCCCAGAATGATTTTGAAGGGCGATCTCAGGATGACAGCTGTGCTCCAGGCACTAGGCAAACAGTCCATCTTGGATATGACTCAACAGAAAGATACGCAAAGGCTAACATCACAAAGATAGCATTTCCCATTCATACTGCTCTCTGAACCTGACGAAGTCTAGGTGAGGCCTAACCTATAACCTAGGACCTATAACTAGCTTTCTTGACATGTATTTATAAAGCTCCTGCTCTCTCCTGAAAGTCCCACTGCCTGGGTCCTCCAAGAATAGTCCCTTCCTCCCACAGTAATGTTTTTTTGTTTTTTTGTCTTTTGTTTTCTTTTTTGACTTATTCCTCAGAGCTGGATGCTGACTATGGCGAGCCTAGAAGCTGAGACTATGGAAAAGCTCATACCTTCTCAATGTGTTTCGGTTGACCTGGCCCCGCTACACTCCACTGGCCCTCCCCCCCCCCACCCAAATTCCCAGGGTACTGTCTCCTCAGAAAAGGGCCTTTAAAAACTGTCAAGCAAACTAAACCACCATTTAATTCAGAGGCTATGTTTAGCTCATCTTCTGGAAATATTTACCTAAACACTTTTACTTAAATATCTAGCTTGGTGCTTTGTATTACATTTAATAGCAACTGGCTTTATATTTACTTATATGTGAAATACAGCTGATAAAATAAATAATATATGTAATCAAGAAAACAATAATGTATCCAAGATCATGTATATAGTAGTAATCCATGGAGCATAGTTTCAAATGGAAAGCTGCCCCCATCAGTACCTCTTAGGAAACATTCCAAGAAGCTAAAAAATTTCTTTCTGAACTTTTTTTTATTTTTGATTTTTGTTTTTATTATGTTAGTCACCATACAGCACTTCATTAGTTTTTGATGTAGTGTTCCATGATTCATTGTTTGCGTATAACACCCAGTGCTCATTGCAAAACGTGCCCTCCTTAATACCCATCACTGGGCTGGCCCATCCCCCCACCCCCTTCCCCTCTAAAACCCTCAGATTGTTTCCCAGAGTCAGGAGTCTCTCATGGTTCCTCTCCCCTTCTGACTTCCCCTGCCTTCATTTTCCCCTTCCTTCTCCTAATGTTCTTTTTGAACTTTTATATTTATGCTCTGCCTCAGTGTTTATACTAATTCCAAAAATCTACTGTCTCTCACTTTCCCTGTGGATGTCTTTCCTTTACAAATAAATCACAGAGTGATTTGGAATATTTAACACTAGGGAGCATTTTCAGTAATCCTCAAGGCATTGATTACCATATGGGAGGTTTAGACTCTGCAAAACCAAGTGTTATCTCTACAATCATATCTAAGTATACCACGACTTGCTTTTGCACAGAAACAGAAAATACACTTAAATTTCTATTTTATTTTCTCACCCCTTGATACGTGATCACAAGGGCAAATCAGATGTAACCCTGAAGGCATATAAACATCACTAAGCAGTCTACTCCACATTGCTCTTAACACAGAGTGACAATAAAAGTCACCTCATAGATAAGATATGTTTTGCCTATTTCCACTTATAACTAGCTTTCTTCTTTTTGGCTTTTGAAAGAAACCGGCTAAAGCTGAAAATAGTGATGTGAATCCTCATTAAACAGGCAAGAGCTGACAATGATAATGGAGACGGTAAGGGGACTCATTTGAAAAAGACACGGAATGCATCTGAGAGAGTAAGGGATTAGCAAACTCATTAATATTCATTTCCTAATAAATTCAAGTAAGGGATGTTTACAGAACATGTAGGCAGAACAGCAACCTCCGAAGAATAAAGTGAAGTCGGTGGCGTTAACTCTGTTAATGATGGTGTACAAATCAGAAGCTATCGTGTCTCCTTTCTTCTTATTCAAAGTCATACAGGAAAGTCTGTATTTAGTCATAAAATCCTAATGAATTTATGAAGCTTAGATATTTAATAGCTTTACAATGTTCGGGGAATCAAAGATAATCGTGATTCTAATAATTATAATAACTAATGTTTAGGAGACATTATGTGACATTATGCTAAATGTACATCATCTTATCTGATATAATATGTATTTTGTGAAAGAAGAAAGAGAAATTCAGCTAGCATTTATTGAATGTTTATTATCCAGCCACCACTTTAGATAGAGAAGAGTGGTGGGAACAGAGGGGAGAGAGGGGAGGTAGAGAAAGTTATTTTCCTACAGGCAACTAATTGGCTAATTGCTCTATGAGGTGGTTGGATTCTAGAAAAAAGTAAAGATCGCAGAAAGTAACATGAAATTAGTGTTAATTAAGTTAGAGTGGTTTTTTTTCCATCTATGATTAATGCCTTGCTTGTTAAAATATGCAATTGTCGGTTCTCTTAAAGCTATTTAAGGTTAGATTTCAAGAACAGCTACTTCCTTTCCTCTCTCCTTGAATCCTGCCTTTCATTCGCTCCTAGTTATATTCTGAGAAAAGAATTAAATAAAAGTAAATGTTATCTACAGCAGCTTGATAAGTAAAATGACATACTCAGGTGTTTAACATCACTTGTCTCTTGTCTCTAACATAGAAGGCTGTCTTTATCTTTCTAAGATTCTGAATTATCTCAAAGGAAAATTTGCACTCAGCTGGTCCATGTATTTCTTTTTTTTCAGGTCTATACTCCATCCACTGAGATTATAGCTATAAAAATTCAATCAACTATCGTGTTGTTGAACCTTTACATGTGGCAGATAGTATACTATGTGTTATGGGGAATACAACCCACCAAAAAAAGTAAAATTCATGATTTATATACCCTCCTTGATATAGTTTTTAAAATAAATAAAAGAACATGTTGAAATTGACAGCACAGATGGGACGTCAGAAACAAATTCTATATGTACTCAAACAAATGGTACAAAATTCGGGATGCAGTTAGTTTGAGGTAACTTTTTTGTGAATAGAAGTCCCTATTTCGTATTTTTGACACAGACTCCATTTACAGGGAAACTTTTACTTTGTACTTAACATACCATCTAAAAAAAAATTGCATGAGAACCAATACCCTGTCCCCATATCCCCCCCACCAAATTCCCAACAGTGAAAAGATAAGAAAATTCAAGATTTCATCGAAACTTTACAAAAGCAAGTAACATGGATGGGACAAAACTTCCTAACTAAGCAGGGATCACCTTTAGATTCAAAATGCACATGGACAGGGAAACATTGACTTGGTTAAGCAATGCTGCTCTAACCTTTGCACGACATGCTATCTTGCAAATAAACTCAAATTGCAAATCTCAGTCCCTTCACACTTACCAGCATCTATGTTGTACAAGGTGGTCAGCTTGAAATTGTGAAAGGGGAACAGAATACATGTTGTAGACACTCTTTTTGTGCTTAAGACTAAACTACATTGTTCAGGGCTCAGGGTTATATAGTTCTATTTTTCCATCTCTCTGTCTGAGGCTTGGATTCTGTCCAACTTCCAGTAACCCATTGTTCCTCTCTAGAATGCCAACTGTAGCCTTCATTGTGTTCAAGAGGAAAGGCAACAGATAGAGCTGATTTGCAACACTTGAAAAACACTCCAGTGGCAAGGGACTAAGAAAGGAATTTTCTGTCAGAAACTATTTGGGGGAAAGTGTTACAAACAGTTTCAATTTAAATTTAAAACCAAAGTGAGAGACAAATTTAAAGTTACCAGCACTCACTGAGAACTAAAGAATAGGCATATAACTTACACTACTGTTGGTATTTTCCACTATGTTTTAGCACAATTAAATACTTAATTTGTCCTTTCTTTCTTAAATATTAAATGAATCATAAGACCATTTCATTATCTATTGAAGTGTAGGATACATGGCTTAATTTCAAAACAAAATAAAATTATTACATGTATGAAGTTGATCAAGATTCTAAAAATACTCATAAAAATAGAAGAAAATAAACAATTATTAAATAAATAATTACAAGTGGTGTTTATTGAGCTTTTAAAGTTTGCCATGCAATAAATTAAGGGCTATAAATGCATTTTTAAATTCAATACTATATAAAGTCCATAACTAAAATTCAAAATAATCTTAAAAGTGACTATTACTGAATTTTTGCAAGAAAATTATTAACATTAAGAAGGAGTAAACATTAACCAAATCCTGGAACACATACAGAGAATTATTTTGCAAAGAATAGAGAGCCTATTTCAAAAGCAAAACCAAACAAAAACCTTCCCCATCACCCTAAAGGGATTTAGGTCTAGAAGTAATAGTTTCATTGTCCCACATAAAAATTTGACTTTATCAGTCTTGGTGAATCTAGTTTGTGATGAATCAGTAATAAGAATGAGATTTTTGTCAACTGACTTTGTAGACTCCCTGTTGATCGCCTCTAGGCTGCAGAGAACTTAATCCCCCTTCACTCACTCACTCACTCACTCACTCACTCACACATGCACACGCACACACACACACACACACACCTAAGTAGGTATCACCGGGAGACCTCCCAGATTATCTAGTTTGCCCTCCCACCCCCAAATTGGTGCCAACTAACACATTCCAGAGAGTGCTGACAATTCTGGACTCACCCAGCTGTACTTTTGTAATTTCTTGGTCCAGCGTGAAACATCAATGTTAGGAAGTTCATAGATCTATCTTAAATACCTCCTCACACTTCAGTTTAAACACATTTCTTATATTGAACTTGCAGGATATAAAAATTCAAATCAGAAGAAATATTGTGGAAGACTAAAATTAACTAATTATAAACAAAGGTCTTCACATTTCTAAGGTGTAATTCTCTGTGATGTGCGCTTTTTTTTTCTTTTGGTATTGAAACTATGGGAAGAACTGAAAATTACTACAAGTGTTAAAATAATTCTTTGTTATCTTACAAAATATAACTATTTTAGATAGATGATGGATGGATAGAGAGAGCGAGAGAGATTTAATTAAGGCTAAATTATTCCAGTCTTTTTAAGTTGTCTCATTAAAAGCTACTTTAAAAATGTCTGTGGGTGTTCTCCAGATCTGGGCCATCTCCAGGTTATTTATAACTTTTAAAAAAATATTTTGTGTCCTATTATTACCCCACAGAACCTCTATAAAGTGACATATTTTCATGGTGCTTTTGCTGTTACATCTCTGCCAAACTGTATAAGTTATGAATATATAAATATTCCTCTTAATCCTTTTTCCTTCTAATTGCATTTTGGAATTTCACACAACTCAAAATAAGCTATAACAAATAGGTATGCAGAAACCACAGAAAGGGCAAATATTAACGTGCTATTATACCGAACTATTTTGAAAAAAAGTGCACCAGTAGATGAAGTGTCAGGAATCTTTCTCTAGTAGTAAATCTCATTAATATCATGGCATTTATAGCAATAATTTGAATTTTCCCAGTATAATCTGTTCGCCAGAGATACTTTAATAATTATTATTTCATCTGATTTTTAAACTTATTTTCTAAATTAGACTGTTTAAAATATTTTCTAAAACAAATAACATGGAAAATATTAAACCATGGAGATAAACCATTTGTCTTCATACTTAATCACTGATACACATTCAATTTTCTGTCAAACTCCTAGATGACTTTTAGGACACATTGAGTATCCCACATCGTGTAAGGGGTTTCTTCACATTTTAAATTTCTTGTGGCAGTTTTCTAAGTATCTTTCTAACACTTCGTAATCAACTGAAATGTTGGCAGAGGTCAAGAAAATGAGAGAGAACAAGGAGTGATATTGGGTAAAGTTTGCTAATATTCCAGCAAACTCAGAATATAGTAAAATGACAACCTCCTAAAGGCTACTATGGGCCATCCACACCCCAAAAATACTGCCCCCCTTTTTCCTTTGTCCTCCTCCTCCCACCATGCAAAGCAGGTTCACGTTCTATGGTATCATGTTACCTGAAATTTGTACATATTGGAATGTGTCCTTACTTCGTCTTATTCTGTCATGGTCTCAGATGTCATGGAAGCCAGAAGGTTGCAAAGCAAGGACACAGTTGATATGCACAAATTTCAGTTAACACAGCACTTTGCAAAAGCAAGGATCATCTGTATGTATGTGTGTGCACATACACGTACACATATATACTATACACACACCCCCACATGCATGAAGTATTCTCTGGCACAGTTTGCCTATACCAAAGTATTTTACAATAAGAAGGTTATTTTCACATTAAAAAATGTGTCGTTAATTGCCTAAATTCATATATTTAAGTTTCTTTTAATGGAACTGTTCCTTTTTTTGAGAGAGAGAGAACGAGTGAGCATGTGCATGCACCACACACACACACACACGTGTGGGGGCAGAGGGGCAGAGGGAAAGAATCCTAAGCAGACTCCACTGAGCACAGAGCCCCATGTGGGGCTCAATCTCATGACCCTGAGATCATGACCTGAGCTGAAATCAAGAGTCAGATACTTAATCAACATAGCCACCTAGATGCCCCAATGGCACTGTTGTTAAATGAGATACAATCACCATACAGTGAGATGCACAGATCGTAAGGTCCACAATTGTGTCATTTAATGAATCTGGACAAATGAACACACTCACATAGCCAACATTCCAATCAAGATATAATTTACCTCACTTCAGACAGTTCCCTAATGTCCCTTTCCAGTCAATCCCAATCACCATAAAGAACTAGTTTTATTTTTATCTTAAAAGCTTAGTTTTGCTTAAATTTCTGGCTTCTTTCACTCAACAAAATGTTTTGGAGAGTCATTCATGATTTGTATCTATGTTTTGTATCTGTTCATTCTCTAAGTATACTAAGTATTATTCAATTTTGTGAATATATCATAACATACTTAGAATGGATAAATGTATTGATGGACAGATACTTGGGTCATTTCAAATTCTAAGGTATTATGAATAAAGCTCCTAGTAAAAGTCTTTTTGTGAACATAGTTTTTTTTTTTTTTTTTTAAGATTTCTATTTACTTATTTGTCAGAGAGAGAAAGAGAGAGGGCAGACGCAGGGGGAGCGGCAGGCAGAGGGAGAAGCAGGCTTCTTGCTGAGCAGGGAGCCAGACACAGGGCTCCATCCCAGGACCCTGGGATCATGACCTGAGCTGAAGGCAGAGGCTTAACTGACTGAGCCACCCAGGTATCCTTGTGAACATAGATCTTTTAATGTCTCTTGAATAAATACCTAGAAGCACAGTTGCTGGATCTTCCATGTATTTTTAGTTTTCTGAAAAACTGACGGAAAGTGTACCAAAGTGGTTGCAGCATTTTGTACTCCCACTAGCGATTCATGGGTGTCCTAGCTGCTCTTCATCTTTACCAACATCAGGTGCTATCTTTTTTTAAATTTTGCTATTTTAGTCAGTGTATATTTTGTATACATTTCCTTAATAGCAAGTGATATTCAATACTTTTCATATATTTTTGCCATTTATATACATTTTCATAGATGTTTCTTATACATTCATAAACATATTCATGGTTTTTGCCATTCATTGTTGGTGAAGTGCCTATTCAGTCTTCTCTTCGATATACTATTGGATGGGTTGGCTTATTATTAATTGTTTGTAGGAACACAATATTCATTTTACATGCAAGTCCTTGCCTGGATGTGTATACTGATAATGTTTTCTCTGGGGCATGACTTGACTTTTCATTTTCTTAATGGTGTGCTCTGAACAGAAGTTTTTCATGTTGATGAAATTCAATTTATCTATTTATCTAGAGAGAGAGAAAGGGAGGGAGAGAGAGTTACAAGTTACTTAGTTCTTTCAGGGTCATGAAGATATTGTCCTATTTTTGTGTAAAAGCATTATAATTTTTCATTAAATTCTGTGATCCATCTCTATGGATTCTATGAATTTGTTCACACTCTGAATCCGTGCGATGACTCACGGGTTTTACATGTTGAGTGTGAGGTAGGAGTTGAGGTTCATTGTTTCAGCACATTTATCCAGCTGTTTCAGCACCATACTTTGGGAAGACTTTCCTTTTCCATTGATTTCCTTTCCTCCTTGGCACTTTAGCCAAAAATTCTCTGACTGTAATTCTGCAGGTTTATGTCAGCACTCTGTATACTCCGCCACTGCTCTACCTGCCTCTTCTTACTCTAATACCACATTGTCTTGATCACCATAACTTTATACTAAATCCTGAAATTAGATAGTACAAGTCTTCCATCTTTGCTCTTCTTTTTTCCAAGATTATTTTGGTCATTTCAGGTCTTTTTCATTTCCATATGCATTTTAAAGGCAGTTTATCAATGTAGATCTTTTAAAAAGATGGTTGGTATTTCAACTGTCATAACATTAAATGTATAAATCAAGTTGGGGAAGATTGTCATCTTAACAATACTGAGCTTTCCAAATCATGAAGTCAATCTATCCCTCCATTTGTTTAAATCTCTTTAATTTATTCCAGCTATGTTTTATAGTTTTTAGTATGAAGGTCTTATATATATGTATTGTTGAATTTATTTTTGATACTCTAGTATAAATAGTGCTTTAAAATTTTATTTTCTAATCATTTGATGCCAGGATATAAAAATACAATGATTATTTTATATTGACCTTGTATGCTGTGACTTTGCTAAATCCACTAATTTTTGTTAGTGATTATGTAGAATTTTTTAAAGGATTTGTACATGTACATGTTGTCTGCAAATAAAGTGTTTTACTTCTCCTTTTTAAATCTTTGTATCTTTTAATTCTCCTGACTAAATTTACTAAGAACACTAATACTCTAATACCCCAAAGTAAGCATAGGTATTCTTATCTTATTCTTTTGTTTTGTTTTCTTTTTTTTTTTTAAAGATTTTATTTATTTATTCAACAGAGATAGAGACAGCCAGCGAGAGAGGGAACACAAGCAGGGGGAGTGGGAGAGGAAGAAGCAGGCTCTTAGCAGAGGAGCCTGATGTGGGGCTCGATCCCATAACGCCGGGATCATGCCCTGAGCCGAAGGCAGATGCTTAACCGCTGGGCCACCCAGGCGCCCCTATTCTTTTGTTTTCTTTTCAAAGATTTTATTTTTAAGTAATCTCTTCATCTAACATGGGGCTTAAACCCACAACCCAGAGATTAAGAGTTGCATGCTCTACCAAATGAGGCAGCCAGGCACCCCTACTTTATTCTTTATCTCAGAGTGAAACCAGTCAATATTTCATCTTCCAGTATAATGTTAACAGCAAATTTTATGTAGATGTCCTTTGCAATATGGATATCATTTGCCTGACCCTGAAGATTGAAGATTTTCTTCTAGAATTTCTTAGAATGCAAGTTGCCTTGCTTTGAAATATCTCCACTTTCATTCATCTAGAATACATCATTATTTTAGCCATGATTATAAATGACATATTGTAGAGAGTTCATACATTTTCATTCTTTAAAATCTGTTGAGATTTGTTTTGAGAGACAATTCAATTTCTGATTAATCCTTTTAATCCCGTCAGTCTTCATTAGTATAAACTATTTTTTAAGATTTCTATTTATTTATTTATCAACTTTAAAGAATGATTTTTCCTCACTTATCTAATTTTTGCCGTGAGACTAAAAAGAAATGAATTGCTTACTTGCAACAAAGACAATCTCCTAAGAATTGGCATCATTAAATCTATTTCCTGCCTATTGACATTGATTCTTATGAAAATTTTAAGGCCAAAAATAAAATAAAAATAGAAATAGAAAAAAAATAAGACTTGTCCAAATTTTCTTTTTTCATAGGCCTATCAAATAAAAAACACGTAATATCCATGGCTACGTTCCACCAGGCAAAAACACTGTATTGTCTATGTATCCCCTGTTAGGATAAATGATTTTTAGCCTTACTGATAAATGTTTAGCTTTTAAAGCAGACTGGCTGGTTCATTAGATTGCTTGATACAGGTATAAATTTAAAAACAGTTTCCATCAAGTATTTAAGCATTTGGAGCAAAAATGTCAAAAACTTGCATATTGTCTTAACCATTTGATAATGTTTGATTTAATAGTTTTTTCTCCAAATTCAGTTATATTTTTTTGTGCCATGCCCTAACATGTAGGCCCTTGGATTTCACATTGATGTAATACTTTTATCTCTTTATTTTTTTTTTAAAGATTTTACTTACTTATCTGAAAGAGTGAGAGAGCATGAGCTGGGGGAGGGGCAGAGGGAGAGAGAGAAAGAAGCAGACTCCCTGCTGAGTGTGGAGCTAAACCCTGGGCTCATGGGGTGGGGGGCTTGGGG